>NW_023311454.1:0-10537 GCF_011077185.1 Oxyura jamaicensis | reverse complement strand
CTTGAGGTCTCTTCCAACCTAGAAATTCTGTGATTCTGTGATTCTGTAAACAGGGTTCATTTAACTAAAATGTAGACCAACTATGTGTGATATGAGCATATGAGCAGAACTGTTTCAGAAGTATGCAGCAACGTTGTATAATAGCATGTGGTGATACAGTGTAACTGTTTATGGTCAGAAACTAGAATTATTAGATGAAAATGATTTGCAGGGGAATTCTAGGTTCTACAGTGCATCTCAAGAGGATTGAAATCAGACTGATGAGTGGAATAAATTTCCAAACTCATAATAATCTGGTCAGAGAGAAGATTTAGCACAAGCAAAGCAGTTCAGCTACCATAGTTACCTATCAACATTTAAACAACTCTTTTCACTAGGCATTTAACAGGTAAACAGGTAAAGAGAACAGAGGGACCACATTTGTCTGTGAATATCAGTGTCTGTGCCTAAACAGAATCTGAAGTCAAATTGAATTCAATCTGGACCAATGCAACACACATCCAATTATAGTAAACTAAGCATGCCTAATTTCTATTCAGAGAGTATAAGAGATTCAGTATCAGGAATAGGTATGACATCCATTCCATTCCCTACTGATTTGACATCCATTTCTATTCATCTACTGGTGACTGAAACTGCTAGAAATATCATTACTGATAGGACTTAACCAGGGGTGAAGTAAGAAGCAAAGAAGGAAATTTCCCACAGGTCACCCAGAAACCTTAGAAGAAAATCCTGCGATAAAGTGGAACTACTGTTTGTTTGTCCTACAGTAAGATCTTCTGATATTAATAATGATTTATTTCATTGGCCCAACTAATTGGAGATTGAACTGCTGATAATTGCAATGTTGAAACTCGCTTTTCTTGTTTGTGAGAGTAAGCATTTTATTAATCACTTCTGTGGCATTTACATACCACTGCAGTTTTCATCCTACTTTTGTTTCTGTGTCTACTCACTTAAGCACTGATTTTTAATGTTGAATTATATTCCTTATCCCATAATATACACCTACATATATATAGTTTGCTTTCATCACCATATTACCTTAGGATTTCCACCCAAGGGACCAATGTAATTCAGAAAATACTAGTGGAAAGCATGTTAAAAGTTATGTCCCTAATGAACCAGTTGTTGAATGATTCAACCCAAACCTGCAACACACTCATTCATGGCTAGTCATGGAGATATCTGTTGCCTCTTTCCAGACAATGAATTTCCAGTGACAGTGCTAGACGTGCAAAACAAAAGGCTTCATGGATGTTACTCCTTCAAACTTTTTTTCCAAATTCCATGTCATCCTTTGGAAGAGGCAATGCATCTGTTGGAGGCAGCCCCAGCTCTTTAGAAAATCTGCCTGCTGACATCAGAAGAAAGTTCTTATGTTCCTTTCAGGCTCTATGATGTGTGAAGTTTTGCCATGTAGCATGGGTCTTGTCCCAAGACATAGAAGGGAGAACAAGAGTGGGCTGTCACTTCAGTAAATGTATTTTAGAAGACCAGTCATCTCACCTGTATTTAGACACAATTAGCAGATGAAGATGTGTGCACTATGTAGGTCAGCCAGGTTACTGCAATTACTGATGCTTTGTAATCCAGTCTGGTAGCCAAAATTTTTAAAAGCCATAGTGGTTGTAAAATTAAAGAAAATTGTTGGTTTACGGCGATGCAGACATATATATATATGTATATATATATATATATGTCTGCATATATATATATGCATATATCTATATATATATGTTGTCCAAACATTGCTAAACACATATAAACAATATGTTGGCTCTGTTCCTTCTACCACATTTTCAAGAAATCACTGAGACTGCCCTATTTTCTTGGTTTAGTGTGTGTCTGCTAAGTCAAGATGTGCAATGGAAAAACAACATGAATAATTTGATTTTACTTTTTTCTTCAATTTTATATACAATTCTTGTTAAATAGATTCTTGGTAAATTAAAAATTTTCATTTTCTTAGGAAAATGCATTTATTTCTCAGAACTTTTTTCTCATCCCTTCTGCTTCTGCAGTTGCATATACTTCCTAAAAGAGTATTTCTCAACTTGTGGACAGATAAAAACTCCTATGCTCTTTGCTGAAGTTGAATCAACATCCAGATACAAAGCTGGTCACACAAAACTCCCAGAAAATTCTATATAGACATATGTTAAGTTTACAAAAAATCACCACTTGATAGCTAGGTGTCAAAACCTGATCCGCATGGTGGCGGAGCTCAAGGAGGAGGTGGAGAGGTTGAGGGCCATCAGGGAGTGTGAGCAGGAGATAGACTTGTGGAGTAACTCCCTGCAGGGCCTCAAGGAGAGGTACCGGGCTGAGACACCCCAAATGGGGGTGGAGCCCCTGCCTTGTCGCCGCCGGGCAGAGGGAGGGGATCTGGGAGTTGAGGAGGAATGGACACAGGTCCCTGCTCGACATGGCAGGCGATGCCCTCCCCTTCCGGCCCCACCTTCCCAGGTGCCCTTACACAACAGGTTTGAGGCCCTGGAGACTGAGAGATCAACAGCAACTGAGGAAGAGGTAGAAAGTGTTCCCAGGAGGATGCCTAGGGCGAGGAGGTCGACTCCACGCCTTAGGACTGCCTCCATCAAGAAAGAAAAAGGTGATTGTTGTGCGAGACTCTATCCTTAGGGGAACAGAGGGCCCTATTTGTCGGCCTGACCCTACCCATAGGGAAGTCTGCTGCCTCCCTGGGGCCAGGGTCAGGGACGTTGTCAGGAAGCTTCCCAACCTGGTACGCCCCTCTGATTATTATCCTCTTCTGATAATCCAGGCGGGCAGTGACGACATTGAAGACAGAAGCCTGAAGGCAATCAAAAGAGACTTCAGGGGGCTGGGACGGTTAGTGGACGGAGCGGGAGTGCAGGTAGTGCTTTCGTCCATCCCTACGGTGACAGGGAGGGGTACGGAGAGGACCAGGAAAGCCCACCTGTTAAACACGTGGCTCCGGGGCTGGTGCCAACGCAGAGATCTTGGGTTTTTCGACCATGGGGCAGTTTATTCAGCACCTGGTCTGATGGCCGTAGACGGGTCCCTATCCTTTAGGGGAAAAAGGATCCTTGGCCAGGAGCTGGCGGGGCTCATTGATAGGGCTTTAAACTAGGTAAGAAGGGGGATGGGGGTGAAGCAAGGATTGTTGGAGCTGTGCCAGAGGGAACAATAGCAAGGCCGGGGAATAAGGTAATGGCCCAGCTGAAGTGCATCTACACCAATGCACGCAGCATGGGTAACAAACAGGAGGAGCTGGAAGCCATCATGCAGCGGGCAGGCTACGACTTGGTTGCCATCACGGAAACGTGGTGGGACCAGTCTCATGACTGGAGTGCTGCGATGCCTGGCTATAGGCTCTTCAGAAGGGACAGACAGCACAGAAGGGGTGGTGGTGTGGCTCTCTATATTAGAGAGTCTTTCGATGTTGTAAAACTCGAGGCTAGGAATGACAAGATCGAGTCCCTTTGGGTTAGGATCGGCAGGGACAACAAGGCTAGTGTCCTGGTCGGGGTCTGCTATAGACCGCCGAACCAGGATGAGGAGACGGATGAGGAGTTCTACAGGCAGCTGACAGAAGTTGCGAAATCTTCAGCGCTTGTACTCGTGGGGGACTTCAACTTCCCTGACATATCCTGGAAGCACAACACAGCCCAGAGAAAGCAGTCTAGGAGGTTTCTGGAGAAAGTGGAAGATAGCTTCCTGACGCAGCTGATTAGTGAGCCTACCAGGGGTGGTGCCCCGCTAGACCTTCTCTTCACAAACAGAGAAGGACTGGTGGAGGATGTGATTGTCGGGAGCTGTCTTGGGCAGAGTGACCACGAAATGGTGGAGTTCACTATTCTTGGCGAGGCCAGGAAGGGAACCAGTAAAACCACTGTACTGGACTTTCGGAGAGCTGACTTTGGGCTGCTCAGGACACTGGTTGGTAGAGTCCCTTGGGAGGCGGTTCTGAAGGGCAGAGGGGTCCAGGAAGGCTGGGCGCTCTTCAAGAGGCAAATCCTAATGGCGCAGGAGCGGTCTGTTCCCATGTGCCCAAAGATGAGCCAGCAGGGAAGAAGACCAGCCTGGCTGAACAGAGAACTGTGGCTTGAGCTTAGGAGAAAAAAGAGGGTTTATAATCTTTGGAAAAGTGGGCAGGCCACTAGGGAGGACTATAAGGATGTAGCGAGGCTGTGCAGGGACAAAATTAGGAAGGCCAAAGCTCATCTGGAGCTCAATCTGGCTACTGCCGTTAAAGATAACAAAAAACGCTTTTATAAATACATCAACACAAAAAGGAGTTCAAAGGAGAATCTCCATCCTTTACTGGATGCAGGGGGAAACTTAGTTACAAGAGATGAGGAAAAGGCAGAGGTGCTCAATGCCTTCTTTGCCTCAGTCTTTAGCGGCAATACCGGTTGTTCTCTGGATTCCCAGTACCCTGAGCTGGTGGAAGGGGATGGGGAGCAGGATGTGGCCCTCACCATCCACGAAGAACTGGTTGGTGACCTGCTACGGCACTTGGATGTGCACAAGTCGATGGGGCCGGATGGGATCCACCCAAGGGTACTGAGAGAACTGGCAGAGGAGCTGGCCAAGCCACTATCCATCATTTATCAGCAGTCCTGGCTAGCAGGGGAGGTCCCAGCTGACTGGCGGCTAGCGAATGTGACGCCCATCTACAAGAAGGGCCGGAGGGCTGACCCGGGGAACTACAGGCCTGTCAGTTTGACCTCAGTACCAGGGAAGCTCATGGAGCAGATTCTCTTGGGAGTCATCATGCGGCACTTGAAGGGCAAGCAGGCGATCAGGCCCAGTCAGCATGGGTTTATGGAAGGCAGGTCCTGCTTGACGAACCTGATCTCCTTCTATGACAAAGTGTCGCGCTGGGTGGACGAGGGAAAGGCTGTGGATGTGGTCTACCTTGACTTCAGCAAGGCTTTTGACACCGTCTCCCACAGCATTCTCCTCAAGAAACTGGCTGCTCTTGGCTTGGACTGGCGCACGCTTCGTTGGGTTAGAAACTGGCTGGATAGCCGGGCCCAGAGAGTTGTGGTAAATGGAGTCAAATCCAGTTGGAGGCCAGTCACTAGTGGCGTCCCCCAGGGCTCGGTGCTGGGGCCGGTCCTCTTTAACATCTTCATCAATGATCTGGACGAGGGCATTGAGTGCACCCTCAGTAAGTTTGCAGATGACACCAAGTTAGGTGCGTGTGTCGATCTGCTCGAGGGTAGGAAGGCTCTGCAGGAGGATCTGGATAGGCTGCACCGATGGGCTGGGGTCAACTGCATGAAGTTTAACAAGGCTAAGTGCCGGGTCCTGCACCTGGGGTGTAATAATCCCAAGCAGAGCTACAGGCTGGGAGATGAGTGGTTGGAGAGCTGCCAGGCGGAGAAGGACCTGGGAGTGATAGTGGACAGTCGGCTGAATATGAGCCAGCAGTGTGCTCAGGTGGCCAAGAAGGCCAACGGCATCCTGGCTTGTATCAGAAATAGTGTGACCAGCAGGGCCAGGGAGGTGATCGTCCCCCTGTACTCGGCTCTGGTGAGGCCGTACCTCGAGTACTGTGTTCAGTTTTGGGCCCCTCGCTACAAGAAGGACATCGAGGTGCTTGAGTGGGTCCAAAGAAGGGCGACAAAGCTGGTGAGGGGCCTGGAGAACAAGTCCTACGAGGAGCGGCTGAAGGAGCTGGGCTTATTCAGCCTGGAGAAGAGGAGGCTCAGGGGCCACCTTATCGCTCTCTACAGATACCTTAAAGGAGGCTGTAGAGAGGTGGGGGTTGGCCTGTTCTCCCACGTGCCTGGTGACAGGACGAGGGGGAATGGGCTAAAGTTGCGCCAGGGGAGTTTTAGGTTAGATGTTAGGAAGAGCTTCTTTACTGAAAGGGTTGTGAGGCATTGGAACAGGCTGCCCAGGGAGGTGGTGGAGTCACCATCCCTGGAAGTCTTCAAAAGACGTTTAGATGTAGAGCTTAGGGATATGGTTTAGTGGGGACTGTTAGTGTTAGGTTAGAGGTTGGACTCGATGATCTTGAGGTCTCTTCCAACCTAGAAATTCTGTGATTCTGTGATTCTGTAAACAGGGTTCATTTAACTAAAATGTAGACCAACTATGTGTGATATGAGCATATGAGCAGAACTGTTTCAGAAGTATGCAGCAACGTTGTATAATAGCATGTGGTGATACAGTGTAACTGTTTATGGTCAGAAACTAGAATTATTAGATGAAAATGATTTGCAGGGGAATTCTAGGTTCTACAGTGCATCTCAAGAGGATTGAAATCAGACTGATGAGTGGAATAAATTTCCAAACTCATAATAATCTGGTCAGAGAGAAGATTTAGCACAAGCAAAGCAGTTCAGCTACCATAGTTACCTATCAACATTTAAACAACTCTTTTCACTAGGCATTTAACAGGTAAACAGGTAAAGAGAACAGAGGGACCACATTTGTCTGTGAATATCAGTGTCTGTGCCTAAACAGAATCTGAAGTCAAATTGAATTCAATCTGGACCAATGCAACACACATCCAATTATAGTAAACTAAGCATGCCTAATTTCTATTCAGAGAGTATAAGAGATTCAGTATCAGGAATAGGTATGACATCCATTCCATTCCCTACTGATTTGACATCCATTTCTATTCATCTACTGGTGACTGAAACTGCTAGAAATATCATTACTGATAGGACTTAACCAGGGGTGAAGTAAGAAGCAAAGAAGGAAATTTCCCACAGGTCACCCAGAAACCTTAGAAGAAAATCCTGCGATAAAGTGGAACTACTGTTTGTTTGTCCTACAGTAAGATCTTCTGATATTAATAATGATTTATTTCATTGGCCCAACTAATTGGAGATTGAACTGCTGATAATTGCAATGTTGAAACTCGCTTTTCTTGTTTGTGAGAGTAAGCATTTTATTAATCACTTCTGTGGCATTTACATACCACTGCAGTTTTCATCCTACTTTTGTTTCTGTGTCTACTCACTTAAGCACTGATTTTTAATGTTGAATTATATTCCTTATCCCATAATATACACCTACATATATATAGTTTGCTTTCATCACCATATTACCTTAGGATTTCCACCCAAGGGACCAATGTAATTCAGAAAATACTAGTGGAAAGCATGTTAAAAGTTATGTCCCTAATGAACCAGTTGTTGAATGATTCAACCCAAACCTGCAACACACTCATTCATGGCTAGTCATGGAGATATCTGTTGCCTCTTTCCAGACAATGAATTTCCAGTGACAGTGCTAGACGTGCAAAACAAAAGGCTTCATGGATGTTACTCCTTCAAACTTTTTTTCCAAATTCCATGTCATCCTTTGGAAGAGGCAATGCATCTGTTGGAGGCAGCCCCAGCTCTTTAGAAAATCTGCCTGCTGACATCAGAAGAAAGTTCTTATGTTCCTTTCAGGCTCTATGATGTGTGAAGTTTTGCCATGTAGCATGGGTCTTGTCCCAAGACATAGAAGGGAGAACAAGAGTGGGCTGTCACTTCAGTAAATGTATTTTAGAAGACCAGTCATCTCACCTGTATTTAGACACAATTAGCAGATGAAGATGTGTGCACTATGTAGGTCAGCCAGGTTACTGCAATTACTGATGCTTTGTAATCCAGTCTGGTAGCCAAAATTTTTAAAAGCCATAGTGGTTGTAAAATTAAAGAAAATTGTTGGTTTACGGCGATGCAGACATATATATATATGTATATATATATATATATGTCTGCATATATATATATGCATATATCTATATATATATGTTGTCCAAACATTGCTAAACACATATAAACAATATGTTGGCTCTGTTCCTTCTACCACATTTTCAAGAAATCACTGAGACTGCCCTATTTTCTTGGTTTAGTGTGTGTCTGCTAAGTCAAGATGTGCAATGGAAAAACAACATGAATAATTTGATTTTACTTTTTTCTTCAATTTTATATACAATTCTTGTTAAATAGATTCTTGGTAAATTAAAAATTTTCATTTTCTTAGGAAAATGCATTTATTTCTCAGAACTTTTTTCTCATCCCTTCTGCTTCTGCAGTTGCATATACTTCCTAAAAGAGTATTTCTCAACTTGTGGACAGATAAAAACTCCTATGCTCTTTGCTGAAGTTGAATCAACATCCAGATACAAAGCTGGTCACACAAAACTCCCAGAAAATTCTATATAGACATATGTTAAGTTTACAAAAAATCACCACTTGATAGCTAGGTGTCAAAACCTGATCCGCATGGTGGCGGAGCTCAAGGAGGAGGTGGAGAGGTTGAGGGCCATCAGGGAGTGTGAGCAGGAGATAGACTTGTGGAGTAACTCCCTGCAGGGCCTCAAGGAGAGGTACCGGGCTGAGACACCCCAAATGGGGGTGGAGCCCCTGCCTTGTCGCCGCCGGGCAGAGGGAGGGGATCTGGGAGTTGAGGAGGAATGGACACAGGTCCCTGCTCGACATGGCAGGCGATGCCCTCCCCTTCCGGCCCCACCTTCCCAGGTGCCCTTACACAACAGGTTTGAGGCCCTGGAGACTGAGAGATCAACAGCAACTGAGGAAGAGGTAGAAAGTGTTCCCAGGAGGATGCCTAGGGCGAGGAGGTCGACTCCACGCCTTAGGACTGCCTCCATCAAGAAAGAAAAAGGTGATTGTTGTGCGAGACTCTATCCTTAGGGGAACAGAGGGCCCTATTTGTCGGCCTGACCCTACCCATAGGGAAGTCTGCTGCCTCCCTGGGGCCAGGGTCAGGGACGTTGTCAGGAAGCTTCCCAACCTGGTACGCCCCTCTGATTATTATCCTCTTCTGATAATCCAGGCGGGCAGTGACGACATTGAAGACAGAAGCCTGAAGGCAATCAAAAGAGACTTCAGGGGGCTGGGACGGTTAGTGGACGGAGCGGGAGTGCAGGTAGTGCTTTCGTCCATCCCTACGGTGACAGGGAGGGGTACGGAGAGGACCAGGAAAGCCCACCTGTTAAACACGTGGCTCCGGGGCTGGTGCCAACGCAGAGATCTTGGGTTTTTCGACCATGGGGCAGTTTATTCAGCACCTGGTCTGATGGCCGTAGACGGGTCCCTATCCTTTAGGGGAAAAAGGATCCTTGGCCAGGAGCTGGCGGGGCTCATTGATAGGGCTTTAAACTAGGTAAGAAGGGGGATGGGGGTGAAGCAAGGATTGTTGGAGCTGTGCCAGAGGGAACAATAGCAAGGCCGGGGAATAAGGTAATGGCCCAGCTGAAGTGCATCTACACCAATGCACGCAGCATGGGTAACAAACAGGAGGAGCTGGAAGCCATCATGCAGCGGGCAGGCTACGACTTGGTTGCCATCACGGAAACGTGGTGGGACCAGTCTCATGACTGGAGTGCTGCGATGCCTGGCTATAGGCTCTTCAGAAGGGACAGACAGCACAGAAGGGGTGGTGGTGTGGCTCTCTATATTAGAGAGTCTTTCGATGTTGTAAAACTCGAGGCTAGGAATGACAAGATCGAGTCCCTTTGGGTTAGGATCGGCAGGGACAACAAGGCTAGTGTCCTGGTCGGGGTCTGCTATAGACCGCCGAACCAGGATGAGGAGACGGATGAGGAGTTCTACAGGCAGCTGACAGAAGTTGCGAAATCTTCAGCGCTTGTACTCGTGGGGGACTTCAACTTCCCTGACATATCCTGGAAGCACAACACAGCCCAGAGAAAGCAGTCTAGGAGGTTTCTGGAGAAAGTGGAAGATAGCTTCCTGACGCAGCTGATTAGTGAGCCTACCAGGGGTGGTGCCCCGCTAGACCTTCTCTTCACAAACAGAGAAGGACTGGTGGAGGATGTGATTGTCGGGAGCTGTCTTGGGCAGAGTGACCACGAAATGGTGGAGTTCACTATTCTTGGCGAGGCCAGGAAGGGAACCAGTAAAACCACTGTACTGGACTTTCGGAGAGCTGACTTTGGGCTGCTCAGGACACTGGTTGGTAGAGTCCCTTGGGAGGCGGTTCTGAAGGGCAGAGGGGTCCAGGAAGGCTGGGCGCTCTTCAAGAGGCAAATCCTAATGGCGCAGGAGCGGTCTGTTCCCATGTGCCCAAAGATGAGCCAGCAGGGAAGAAGACCAGCCTGGCTGAACAGAGAACTGTGGCTTGAGCTTAGGAGAAAAAAGAGGGTTTATAATCTTTGGAAAAGTGGGCAGGCCACTAGGGAGGACTATAAGGATGTAGCGAGGCTGTGCAGGGACAAAATTAGGAAGGCCAAAGCTCATCTGGAGCTCAATCTGGCTACTGCCGTTAAAGATAACAAAAAACGCTTTTATAAATACATCAACACAAAAAGGAGTTCAAAGGAGAATCTCCATCCTTTACTGGATGCAGGGGGAAACTTAGTTACAAGAGATGAGGAAAAGGCAGAGGTGCTCAATGCCTTCTTTGCCTCAGTCTTTAGCGGCAATACCGGTTGTTCTCTGGATTCCCAGTACCCTGAGCTGGTGGAAGGGGATGGGGAGCAGGATGTGGCCCTCACCATCCACGAAGAACTGGTTGGTGACCTGCTACGGCACTTGGATGTGCACAAGTC
>NW_023311453.1:0-2002 GCF_011077185.1 Oxyura jamaicensis | reverse complement strand
GCCCCACCACGGAGCAGGGGCTCTCTCAATAAACGTGTGTCCGTTCAGGCAAGCTCATGGGCGAGTGTCTAATTTCCTGGGCAAGCGCTGCGGCTTCCCTGCTCACTGCTAGGCCCTCCTTGCATGGCCAAGGCTGGCAGCTCTGTTGGCTGCTTCTGTGGGGAGGAGTGGGATGGGGGTAAACTTCCCCTGAGGCTTTCAGAGGCAGCATGGGCTGCCAAGCTCCCTGGAGGTCTCCTGCATACCACAACTGCATGCCCGGGCTGGGAGCAGTGCCAGTCCTTTCAGGCAGCAAAGGGCAGAAGGCAATGAGGTGGGGTGTCCACAGTGTGACGGAGAATCATAAAATCATAGAGTCATAGAATGGCTCGGGTTGGAAGGGACCCCAAAGATCATCCAGTTCCAACCCCCCTGCCATGGGCAGGGACACCTCCCACTAGATCAGGTTGCCCAGGGCCCCATCCAGTCTGCCCTTGAACACCTCCAGGGATGGGGCATCCACAGATGCTCTGCGCAGCCTGTGCCAGTGCCTCACCACCCTCTGAGAGAAGAATTTCCTCCTAACCTCTCATCTACACCTCCCCTTTTAGTTTAAAACCATTCCCCCTTCTCCTGTCATTATCTGACTGAGCAAAGAGTCACTCTCCATCTTCTCTGTAAGCCCCCTTTAAGTTCTGAAAAGCTGCAACAAGGTCTCCGCGGTGCCTTCTGTTCTCCAGGCTGAACATCCCCAGCTCTCTCAGCCTTTGTCAGAGGAGAGGTGCTCCAGCCCTCCGATCATCTTCCTGGTCCTCCCCTGGACCCTTTCTAACAGCCCCACATCCTTCTTGTGCTGGGGGCCCCAGACCTGGACGCAGTGCCCCAAGTGGGGCCTCACCAGGGCAGAGCAGAGGGGGACAGTCACCTCCCTCCACCTGCTGGCCACTCCTCTGCTGATGGATGCAGTTGGCCTTCTGGGCTGCAAGCCTGCACTGCTGGCTCATGTTGAGCTTTTCACCCACCAGAGCCCCCAAGTCCTTCTCTGCAGGGCTGCTCTCAATGAGTTCTTCTCTCAGTCTGTCCTGAAGTCCGGGATTGCCCTGACCCAGGTGCAGCACCAGGCATTTGGATTTGTTGAACCTCATTAGGTTTCCGTGGGCCCACTTCTTTAGGCTGTCTAGGTCCCTTTGGATCCCTTCCTTCTGTTGTATCAACTGCACCTCTCAGCTTGGTGTCATCTGCAAACTTGCTGAGGGTGGACTCGATCCCACTGTCTATGCCATTGATAAACATATAAAACAGTACCGGTCCCAGGAGAGGTGACTGAAGGGCCGCGGCCCCGCTGCGCTGAGCTGGCCCCGCTGGGCTGGCTGCTGCCTGGTGCTCGGGTGAAGGTCACCTTCTGTGGTTTAGCTCAGCTCGGGGAGGGCCACCTCATCCCTGCTGTCCCTGCATCACAAACGTTGCCATGGCAGAGCGCTGCTGTCACCACAGCTGGTGAGGGATGACAACGCCGAGGCAACGCGCATCACAATGGGGGGCGGGCTATATAAGTGGGGCTGAGCGAGGCTGGCTGCCATTTAGCCGCGAGCTGACGAGCGAAGAGGAACGAGCTTGAGCTGGGAACGTGGAGCAAGGGGACCGTGAGTGCGGTCCGGCTGATCCTCCTCAATCCAGCCAAGTTTGGCTCTCTGTGGAACGTCACCGGCATGGCTGATCCCTGGGGAATGAGCTTCTTCCCCAGCCCTGAAGCTTTCTGGGCCTTCTACTCCTCCCTGTGGCTGCTGCTGCTGGCGTTTGCCTGCTACTTTTTGATGCCCCGTGCCAAGCTGCATGTAGGATTCAGGGCTGGTGCTGAGGCAGGAGGCCCTGCCTGGGAGGGGAGGCCGTGTCCCAGCTGGGCCTGGCCAGCCTGGGCCAGGAGGCTTGGGGCAGGCACGGGCCTGGCCCTGGCCATGGCCTGGGTTTGTGGGTGCCGATGAGGCTGCTGGGGACTCCCTCTGACCTGCTGCTTTCTGTTTCC
>NW_023311452.1:0-3030 GCF_011077185.1 Oxyura jamaicensis | reverse complement strand
CGATGAGGCTGCTGGGGACTCCCTCTGACCTGCTGCTTTCTGTTTCCATGTAGGAAGGGAGGACGAGGAGGTGCTGTTACAGAAGGAACCAGGAGAATCGCAGAGGTGAGCAGCCCTGGGCTAGGACAGGTGCCCTGCAAAGACACCGCCTGGCCCCATGTGCCCGCCGCCCCCCCATGGCCTCCCCATCCACTGACTCTCTGTCTTCTCTGCCACCAGTTTGGACCCTTCACAACTCTTCATGGCGCAAGAAGAAGCAGTAAGTGGAATCGTCCCCAGGGGCGTGACAGCCCCCTCTAGTCACTCCCCACCAAAGGAGGTCCCGCTAATGCTGCCCTTTGCCCCTTTGCAGATGTCCCAAGCACGCAAAAATGGATGGAGAATGTGAACGAGCCCAACTGTTCAACAGGAACCTTGAGGACCTCAACAAATACATGGAAATGTGAGACCACCGAAGAGGGGAAGGGGAAGGGGAAAGGGAAGGGAAAGAGGATGCAAACAGGGGCAGGGTTTGGGGGCATGGAGGAGTGCAATGGCTTGGGGGGGGGGGGCACAGGGAAATTTGCAGACTAAAATCCGAGGAGCAATGCCCTTGCAGAAGGATTTACCACCCAGGCACAGAGATAGCAGTGTCCCCTCTCTTTCTGGGGCAGATGGAGCTTCTGTGCCCAGCCGGCAGAGAGGGAGCCTTGGGCAAGGGACCAAGGGATCCCTGGGGGACCCCACAGAAATGGCACAGCCTGCCAGCTCCTTCGGGGCAGAGGGAGAGTCCCCAGGTGCTCAGGAGTGCTTGGCTCAGCATTCCCATCATCTTCCTTCTCCTTCCCCTCCTCACACAGGCTCAACTGGGAGTTGCCAGAGGACATCCGTGAGTCTACCACTTCTGACACAGAGAGTGTCAGCTGCTCTTCAACGATGTCTCTGGACTCTTGGAGCACCATCTCCTACGCTACCACCACAGAGAACGAAGCCACACAGATTTCACGGGCATCTACCCCCACTCCTGTGCAGAAAGCAGACTCACTTCATGCTTCTGCAGTTCAGCCTGGCCTCATGCATCCCACGGCTGGCCCAGAGGAGCAGCGTGACCATGGCACTTGCCCACCCTGCAGGAAAGAACTGGTCAGATGCCGCAGGGCCAGCAACGTGCACCAACTCCAGAAACACGTCCACTTCCAGCAGGCTGCTCCCACCCATCCTCCAGAGGTGCCCAAATTCCAGTCCACGGAAATGAAGACACCTTTGCCACGAAAGAAATCCAAGGAGGCCTTGAACTACTTCACCCCAAATAAGAAAGAGGAGCAGAAACTGCACCTGCCAGCTGATGGGGACAAGCCTCCACAAGATGATCCAGCCTCTGCTTCAAAAGTATCGAAGCAAGAAGAAAAGTCTAATGTGAAGGTGGTTCCCCCTGTGTGGGACCTGACAGACAAGGCTATGCAAAATGAGCTGGAGCATCTAGTGGAAAAAATGTATATACAAAAGCAATTTGGACTGTTCTCCTGCGAGGAGATCCTTTCAGAAGCTGTCCTGGAAGCAAAGACCCCTGTCCCAACCACAGCTCCTCAATCACCCCAGCAGCAGGCAGAGCCACATCTGGTGGCGACTCCTGTGGAGAAGGACCCACCCTGTGCGGAAAAGACTGTGAAAAGTCATCTGCAGGGGCCTAATGGACAAAAGCAGCTCCTCGGGCTACCAAGAACTGTCTTGGTTTGCAAGAAAATACCTTCAGAGCCCATCCTGGGACAAAAAGACTCCCAGACTGAGGGTCCACAAAGGAAGACCAGGCAGCGCCACCGCTCGCCCAGACTGCGCTGTCAGCAGCAAGCTCACACCACAAAGTCGGCAGTGCAGCTGTCAGTGCAGGCCTCTGGACCTCAGCAAGAGGCAACAGCCCCCAAGGATGCATTCACACAGGGGATGCAGGAGCCGGTCCACTCTGCGCCAGCAGCTAATCCGAGAGTGGAACAAGGGGTGAAGGCCCAGGAGGATGGGGACAAATCCCTACAAAAAATGGAGTGTGGAGGAAGAGCCAATGGCAGCAGCACAACCGGCAAGACGATCCTGCCTGGCACCAGCAAGAAGAACTACTGGGACCCCGGGGCAGCAGGGGATTCTCGTTCCATCCATGCAGAGCAGACATCGCCACAGAGCAAGGGAGCTCTGTGGGGTCAATCAGATAAGAAGGGTGAGGGCCCCAGCATCTCCACTATGGGGGACATGGGGACACCAGCACCTCCAAGAAGACTCCCACACAGAAAACACAGCTCCAGTGAGGGCAGACCCTCAGCTCTGCCACGGCCTCCACACCATGTTTGGATTGCTCTTGATATCCACCACATGACAAAGATCCCCGCAGCACCAACAGACTGCCACAAAGCCAAAAAAAATGCTAAAGATCTGCAGAAGCAGGTGCAGGCTTCACAGTCGGAGCAGCTCCCAGACAATGTGGGGCAACCAAGGATGGACACAGCAGCAGAGGGCACTGGGGCCGTGCCACCCAGAAGACACAGAAGGGCACGGAAGGACAAGGGATGCTCCCAGGACAGACCTGTCTTTGCAAGACTCCGCCCTAAGTGCATCAAAGACCCAAAGCACAATCTGCCTGGCACGGAAAGCTCCCAGAATTTGGCTCCGTCTGCAGCTGCAGTCCCGGGTGCAGTTGGAGGAATGACAGTGGAAAAGAAGAAACCATCTGCAGAGAGGGGCAAGGGGCAGCAAGGCCAGAAGAATATCACTGCCACCCAGAAGCCAGAGGGACACAGAGAAGTCATATCAATCCCTATAATCACACAAGGCAAGCTTCTGAAACATTTTCGTGGCACCATTACCATGAACAGACAGTGCTCACAGAAGCACAAAGAAAATGGAAATCCGGGAGCCCCCATCCTCTGCCCTGTCAGCCAACGCTCTTCCCCTTACTGGTCCAATGAGCAGCAGGACCCAGCAGGGCACAGAGCCAGCAAGAAGCAGATCCCTGCCAGCCCCACCACGGAGCAGGGGCTCTCTCAATAAACGTGTGTCCGTTCA
>NW_023311451.1:0-1196 GCF_011077185.1 Oxyura jamaicensis | reverse complement strand
CAAAACTCAGCTATTGGAGGGGAAGCATTTTTAGGTTGGTGTTTTTAGAGCAGCAGTGTGTCCGGGGGCAGTAGTATTTCCATTTGGCATGGCTGCCCTCTAAAGCTACATACCTGGAGTCTCATGAACAGCTGTGGCAGTGGAAGAAGGTGCTGTGACTAGCTTGTCACTGCTGCTGTGCCAGAGATGATCATCTCTGTATCTTTGGTAATAGAAACGCCTGTGAGAGAGATTGGTAATTGCTCCAAGCAGTCACTTTGCAATTTGTCCAGCCCTGAACGGAAAGGTAGGATTGAGTTGACTAGTGTAACTTTGCTTTGGGCGCTTGAGCAATGGGTTCTGCCAGCAGAGCTGTAGGCATGATACACCTTTGGCTACTGGGTAAAGGGAATCACCAGGGGATGCTTCCTTCTCCAGCTGGCACAGCTGTATCTACAAGATCTGTAGCCTAGCTTCCAAACATGCTTTTTAGAGGGCCGTGCGCTGCCTCACCAGCTTCTCTAATGAAATGCAGCAGCGGCTTTGCTGGGGCAGCAACTATCCTACAAAGAGGCTCGTGTCCTTCCCTGCTGTTTGGAAGCAGCTGACTTGCAATGATGACCATAGATGTGACAGATTGCTTAGTAATAAAAGATTGTCTGAAATGGAAGCGTTTCCTTTCTCTGAAGTCTGAAAAATGAACTCATTTTCTCCACTGCAATCTCATGGGATATTTAATCTGTTCCCCGAAGCGTCCCGTTTTCTTTAATTGTGTAAGAAAGTAGGATGTCACTTGTATTATTGCTTAACATCTGGAAGCATGAGGAGGGTATTCAAAGGATCTCGTGCTCTTCTAAAGTTGTTGTTTTTTTTTCCCCATTGTTTTCTTCAGAAACTGTTCCGCACTGTCATTGAGCTAAGCAGCCATGCACCTCCCTAGAGCAAGCGTGCATCTCCCTGGGGCACAGAGGTGTCGTCTTGGAGCTCCAAAACATCTCGCCACACTGTTCAAGCATTTCTCTCGAGCACCCATGCAGCTTCCTGCATCCCCACGCTAAAGAAGGACCAACAGCAAGGTATAACCGTAGCATTCACTTCTTGAAAATTCTGCCAAAGCAAAATCTTGTGGTTTGTGCAATCAAGATCCAGAAACCTTTCAGACATAATGAAGGTAGAATTTTATGATTTGCATGTGTGTGTGTCTGTATTTTGGGAAT
>NW_023311450.1:0-5272 GCF_011077185.1 Oxyura jamaicensis | reverse complement strand
CTTAATAAATCACAAAAATCCTATTTGGGACTTAATCATTTATCACAATTGGGGGCTCGTCCGGGATGGTCTTGGTTCCTGAATTCTGACTGGATCTAGGAGGGGCGCCCCACCATTTGGTGGCTCCTGTTCGAGTCAGGTCGGGACTAACACCATCCTGAACCTGAATAAATGCAAGCAAAGAATTTGATTTTTTTATGAGCTCCCTTGCCGGCTGCAGCATTGTATTTTGCCCGTAATTCTGCGCGCGAAGATCCGAACGAAGACGACGGAGTCGTGAGTATTTGAAGTGTGTACCGTTCGGTTGGGTGGGATTCGGTTGCCTGTGCGTGTAAGAGTGTGACTGAGACGGAACCTAGTTCCGAAGCGAGTGTGGAGGTCTTCTAACCGCGGTTCCAATCTCCCGCGAGGGACTTGGCCGGTGAAGGACCAAAGTGATTCCTATAGGATTCGTGGGTGGGTGATAGGTCCTAAACCCCCTGCAAGACACTCTTACCGGGTAGCCAAGGGCTGTAGGAATTGCCACAGTAAAATTCCTAGATGGGTCAGACAAAATTGAAGACCCGGAACCAGAGAAAAGGGAGCAAATTAAAAATGGTTCAGTACTATGTGATAAAATGGTCAAATCAGGATATCCAATAATTAATAAGGACCTAGAACCTGTGGAGTCAGGACCTTTGAGTCCATCACGGTCAGCTCAGGCTTGTGAGCTGTATGCTCTATGTAGAGCCCTGGAACTATTAAAGGGGAAAAGTGGGGCTATATTTACAGCACGTTGAACTGAATGAACTCCCTGTGTCTGAATCACTACCAGAAAGCAGTGTTGTACAACAAAATCTGGAAGTTTCTCCAAAGATGTTGCCACTAAATTAATAATATTAATTAATAAAATATAATTGATTAAAAAGTACTCATCTACTGCCATGAAATACTGTTACTATTAAACTTTTATGTTCTGGTTTGGAGACAAAAAGGAATATAGTTAAGGCATGAGCATGTGATTTTCTGTTTCCTTAAGGTGGTGAGCTTTAATTCTATTCATGCTAAGTCTCAGTGAGACATACCAGCATCCTTGTGGACCCACTCATTTTAATGCTGTAAAATCGTGGGTCAGATGATTCAAAGCCTTAATGTAATGTACTCAAGTAGGGGAAAGGTGAATTGGTATCATTTATTTTAAAAAGTCATATGGTGGATTTGGATTTGTTTGTTTGTTTCTAAGTTTGTACTAATATAAAAATCACGAGCACGCTTGTTGAAAAGTGAAAGTTATTTTTCTGTAAGTGCATTTACTCTTTCTATTTTTGAACAAACAGAAGTATCAAATACTTGTTTAAATATTAAGTTGGTGTTTTGAGCCTGCAAAACTTAATATTGGCTTTAAAACTCTGCTTTCATAAGTACCATTTATTATATCACTATATTTCTGATGTTTGCATAATCATAAAAGGACCTCAAAACTTGAATACACAGACTGAAATAAAAGCGGAGAGCCTTGAATATGTCAGTGTGCTATATAGTGGCCTTTGAGGACTGTCATGATAACCCTTTTACATTACATTACAAAGTTAATGTTTTAGTCCTAAACTTTCAGGACCCCTTAGTACAGAAGAAAGCTTTATACAATTACTGATGTGAATTTCTCTAAAAATGTATATTTTTGTGTCCAGTTGTATTATTTAAGTGTTCCTTTGTATCAATTTATGTATGCTTCTGTTGTGGTTTAACCCGGCCGGCAGCTAAACACCACACAGCCGTTCGCTCATCCTCCCCTCTCTATGGGATAGGGGAGAGAAACGAGAAAAACTGAAGCCTGCGGGTTGAGATAGAGACAGTTTATTGGGACAGAAAATAATAATAATGATGTGTACGGAGCGGGTGGTGCATGGTGCACTTGCTTGCTATCTGCTGACCGATGCCCAGCCTGTCCCCAGGTGGCTGGCCCCCCCACCCCGGCTAGCCACCCCTATGCATTGTTTAGCATGACATCAGATGGTATGGAATACCCCTTTGGCCAGTTTGGGTCAGCTGTCCTGGGTCTGTCCCCTCCCAGCTCCTGCTGCACCCCCAGCCTGCTCGCTGGCAGGACAGAGTGAGGAGCTGAAAAGTCCTTGGCTTAGTGTAAGCACTGCTCTGCAGCAATTAAAACATCAGTGTGTTATCAACATTAGTCTCATTCTAAATCCAAAACATAGCACTCTACCAGCTACTGGGAGGAAAATTAATTATATCCTAACTAAACCAGGACAGCTTCTAAAACAAAGAAGGAAGAGTAGGGGTGTGAACCCTAGGAAAAGATACATAAAGTATGCTATGTTTTTTAATTTTTTTTTTTTAATCGATGGACGGAAGGTCCTTGCATCTGTCCGTGCAGGAGAAAAAGCAACAAACAGATCTAGAAGACAGATCTGGGAGAAACTCAGTTAAAGGAAGAGCACAAGTCATTGAAAAATAAATAAATAAATAAAAATAAAAAAATTACAGCACCAATTACTGGGAAGGGCCCTACACTCTAATAACTTGGGGGCCGAGGTTGTGCTTGTGTTTTAACAGAAGCCGGTCCTAGATGGATGTCAGCACCACGAGTCTGTCCGGCTGTCTCATCATCTGCCTTAACATGATCACAGCACCCTCCTCTGCGGTTTGGACTCCAGCTCAAACAAAAAACAACGTCTGGGAGTATCCGGCTGGCATATGCAGGACCTACAAACAAGGACTCCAGGAGCTGGAGGGGCAGCCAGAGCCCCCCCTGCCTGGGCAGCACTCAGTACCTGCCTCTCCCAGGGTTGTGGTTACAAAGTTTGTTAAAGATAGAATTAGTATGCCTGGTAGTTTTTCTCTGTGTTTTAGTTTGTGTTAATCGTGCTTTCTTAAGTTGTGTTAATCATGCTTTTTTATGTTAAAGAAGGGGGAAATGTGGGAGTGTGGCCATGGGGGTCAACAAGCCCCATGGTTGGTGATATCATCAGGAATGTAAAGAGTTTGGAGAAGGGAACAAAGAGGGGTGATTCAGAAAATGCCTTGCTGTTTTGGGTTGCTTGTTCTCCGGAATGGTGGTAAAAATGTTATTAGAACACTTAATACCTAGATATGGGATAATCCAGTACATTGATTCTGATCAGGGCACACACTTTACTTCTAAAATAATAAAATTATTATGTCAATAATTAGGCTTTCAGTGGGAATACCACACTCCGTGGCACCCACAAAGCTCGGGGAAAGTAGAAAGAATGAATCAAACAATAAAACAACAATTGGCTAAGTTAATGATCGAGACACAAATGCCCTGGACGAAATGCTTACTTTTAAATATTAGAACGAAACTACACACTGAGACTGGATTATCACCATGTGAAATGTTATATGGCCTTATTCTCAAGGGATGCCCTTAGGGAACGATGTAGTTGAGGATCGTAGTATCCAGAAATATATAATTACCACTGGGAGAAGATTAAAAGAGCTAAGAGAAACTGGGATGATGGCTCAGACACCACCTTTAGGATTTGCGATTCACCAGTTAAAACCAGGAGATAGGGTTCTAATAAAAACATGGAAAGAAGAAAGCTTATCTCCCCTCTGGGAAGGACCTTTTCTTGTTTTATTAAAAAGAAAACAACCAATTTTTATTAACTGTTATCTATTAGTTGTTATCTATTAACAAGGAAACAGCTGTGAGAACTGCTGAAAAAGGATGGACATGTGTTGTGAGTGAAAGGTCCAGTGGAAGAGTGGAAAGTAACATCGGAACCAGGAGAAACTAAACTAACAGATGGACTTGAAGAAGCTTTCATCAGAGTATAAGCTAAGTTGCTGTGGGAATTTTATTGTAATTACTCCTTTATTGTAATTACTCCAAATTTATTGTAATTACTTCTGTAAAATTAGTAAACAAAGAACCTCTTGAATAGATACCTACTAAGGGAAGAGATTTATCAATAACAGGGATCAGTTAAGCATTATCCCCTGAAGGTACTGAGAAGGTACATCTGCAATGTACACCCCTTTAAGATTAGGGAAGAGGGCAAGACCGGATAGGGAACTGGTGCTGCGGCTGGGAAGGTCTGCCAAGGGCTGCAACCCCTTTGGGCTGTGACCGCCGAGCACTACGGCCCTTACCGGACCTCTTCTAGTCCTACTTGGGGTGAGTTTCTTGGCCCAAGGTATGGCCAACAACTGCAGTCAACTAGAAAAGGATGCTTGAGCTCCCAGACATTGGTGTATCATACTGTCTGTGACTGTAAAGGCCAGAAAAGAGGAAGCTGCATTTTTAACCTAACTCAGTATGCTCTATGCAGAGAAATTAATTGGAACAAGTGAAATTGTAACCACCCTGAATACCTCAGTGTCAATAACCTTTGATGCCTGTGATATTATAGATGAAGACCCATATACTGATTGTGGAAGCCTGAGCTGGAAGAGATATAGTAACCAGCCCAAGTACATTTGTCCTAGAAAGGGTAAAACAGTGACTTCTACGTGTTACACTGATTCGATAAGAGATTATCCGTGGGACCGGAGTTATCATTACTGCGGACCCTCAAATTGGGGTTGTGCTTGTTGGAGTACGGATCCTGGGGCTATAGGACCCCAATAGATATGCTTAATAGAATAATTAGGTTGCAAGCTGTAGTAGAAATTAGTTGTGAATAAAACTGGAGATGCACTCGGATTAATTGCAAAACAAAATACCAAGATGGGAACTGCTTTGTATCAAAATTGCTTAGCTTTAGATTATTTGCTAGCACAAGAAGGAGGAGTCTGTGGAAAATTTAACCTTAAGTAACTGCTGTTTAGATATTGATGATGAAGGAAAAGCTGTGAATGAACTTGTAAAAAGAAATGAAGAAAATTGCACATGTCCCAGTTCAAATTTGGAATGAAATCAATTTAAGAGAATTATGGAGGGACTTTATGGGTAGTGGTTGGCTTACTAGAATCAGGATAGTTGTATTGGGAATATGTGGAGGGTTGTTTAATAATTCAATAATTCCATGTTTAATACCCTGTTTTACCTGACTAATACACTCGGTTATACAAGGAATGCAAATATCTGTGGTACCTGTTGAACCAGAACCAGGGTAAGGGAGAACCCATTCCCTGATGATAATAAAAACAAAAGAGGATCCAAAATTGGTACCAATTTGGCAAGTATTGACTCGATTGAATAATAATAATAATAATAAAACACGAATCAATACCATGAAAAAAAAAAAAGAAATGGGGGATTGTGAAATGTGTTTATTTGATTCGTGTCAGTATGGAACAATGCTAG
>NW_023311449.1:0-6569 GCF_011077185.1 Oxyura jamaicensis | reverse complement strand
GAACGGCTGTGTGGTGTTTAGCTGCCAGTCGGGTTAAACCACAACAGCTCTTTTGGCGCCCAACGTGGGGCACGAAGGGTTGAGATAACGACAGATCTAATCAGAATGTTGATTGCTTTAATATCAAGTCTGCTGTGGCTGTATTCCAAACTGAATTTTATAGCACGTTACTTGCTGTATGTGATCCCTGTCGTGCTGTTTATCCTTTCCGGGCCCTGGTTTAAGATCGTTATGGTACTGTGCTGTGTAGCAATAGCTTACGATACGATGAAATATCTGGCCATGACTCTAACTTGGTATTTGTACGCAGCACTGTCGTCGACTCTGTACTTTGGAAACTATATCTCGGAAACTATTAACAATTACACCTACTGCCTTTTTCCATCAGGGAGCCAGTCTGTGAAGGGGACAGGGAAAGATATTTTTCCTTACTTGTTCACTCTCCCTTTCTCCTTCAGCACCCTCTTATCCCCCGAGCTAGTTACAATAGCTCTCCAAGATGTTGAATATCCTTGGGATACTCAGACCAGCATGTTCTTGTTGTTATGTCTCTTGAATGCGCTTCAGGTTTTGTTCAAGGTTAAACAACTACTTAGGGATCTCATGCAGAGATCTGTCCTGAGGCGGGATAATTGTGAGTGGCAGGGAGTGTGGGAGGATATGGGCAGGTGGCTAGAGCAGTGGGCACCTCCGATGTTTTGTAGATTCACCCCTGAACAACTGCAAAATCCTAAAAAACTGGTAGAATGCTTGCAAAAAGAGTGTCATGACTCTGGCAGTTCCAAAGTGACACAACTCACTGTAGCATGTTGGGGCCTGGCCTATGCCTATCGAGCTGCAATTGATGCTACTATGAACCGAGTGACAGACCCTGCAGCCGCCCCAGCTCCAGCTCCTGCTCCTGCAGCCGCTCCAGCTCCTGCTCCTGCAGCCGCTCCTGCAGCCACCCCAGCTCCAGCTCCTGCAGCCGCTCCAGCTCCTGCTCCTGCAGTCGCTCCTGCAGCCACCCCAGCTCCTGCTCCTGCAGCCACTCCTGCAGCCACCCCAGCTCCAGCTCCTGCAGCCGCTCCAGCTCCTGCTCCTGCAGCCACTCCTGCAGCCACCCCAGTTCCTGCTCCTGCAGCCGCTCCTGCAGCCACCCCAGCTCCTGCTCCTGCAGCCGCTCCAGCTCCTGCCCCAGCTCCTGCTCCTGCAACTGCTCCTGCAGCCACCCCAGCTCCTGCTCCTGCAGCCGCCCCTGCAGCCACCCCAGCTCCTGCTCCTGCAGCCGCTCCTGCAGCCACTCCAGCTCCTGCTCCTGCAGCCGCTCCAGCTCCTGCTCCTGCAGCTGCTCCAGCTCCTACAGCTCCAGCTCCAGCTCCTGCAGCTCCAGCTCCAGCTCCTGCAGCTGTTCCAGCTCCAGCTCCTGCAGCCGCTCCAGCTCCTGTGGCTGGGCCAGAGAAACGAGCCGTAGCAGTGCAAGTTGCCCCTGCAGAGGGTGTTCCAACCCCTGTGGCAGACCCTGTGGTTGGGTCAGAGAAACGAGCTGTAGCAGTACAAGTTGCCCCTGTAGACAAGATGAAAAAATGGTATAGAGACTCAGGTCGTTTAGAACGCAGAGAGTCTTCTGCTAGGTCTAGGTGTAGAGAAGATGAGGTCGGGCTATCAGAGGAGCAGGAGGATGAAGATGGGGATGTTGAAAAATCAACAGTAGTTACCCGAAACCTATACCAGCGTGAGCTACGAGATGTGCGAAAAGATTTTGGTCGCTGCATAGGTGAGCAGCTTGTCACCTGGCTGCTCCGGTGCTGGGATACCGGAGCCAATTGTGTGGAATTAGAGGGCAAGGAAGCCAGGCGTCTGGGATCCCTTGCTAGAGATGCAGGCATTGACAAAGCAATTGCAGATGGAGCACGATCTCACAGCCTCTGGAGGCGTCTCCTGTATGCTGTAAGGGAAAGGTTTCCCTACAAGGAAGAACTTGTATGTCTGCCAAACAAGTGGACCACTATGGAGAAGGGAATCCAGTACCTGAGGGAATTAGCCGTACGGGAGGTGATTTATGAGGACCCAGACAATGGACAAGTACCCACAGATCCAGATGAAGTCAAGTGTACACGACCCATGTGGCGGAAGTTTGTACGGAGTGCACCATCATCATATGCCAGCTCATTGGCAATAATGGCCTGGAAAGAGGATGAGGAACCCACAGTGGGTGATGTGGCTAAACAACTCCGGCAGTACGAAGAAAGCCTCTCCTCTTCCCTACAGGCCTGCGTTTCGGCTGTGGAGAAACTTTCTGAAAAAGTCCACCACTTTGAAGAGAGATTATTTTCTTCCCCGCCTGAACGAACCAGGGTCCACCAACTAAAAGAGAATACTTTGGAGAAACTCTCTGAAGAGGTCCAGCAACTTAAAGAGAGTTTATTTTCCTCCCCTCCTGTACGAACCAATGTCTCTGCTATTAGGGGTAAGCGCTCATCCGTGCAAGGAAGACGATATGGTGGATACACACCTCGGGCCATCCTGTGGTTTTACCTACGTGACCATGGAGAGGACATGAGAAAATGGGATGGAAAATCCACCGCGACCCTAGAGGCACGGGTACGTGAGTTGCAAAAGAAAACAATTGGGAAAAAGGGGGTCTCTGAAAAGTTTGCTGCTCCAACTTCCAGCAGGCAGTCCTTTAAACACAAGAATGAAGATTCTGACGAGGATTAGAGGGGCCCTGCCTCCAGCCAGGGGGAGGAAAGGGACAATCGAGTTTATTGGACTGTGTGGATTCGATGGCCTGGCACGTCAGACGCACAGAAGTATAAGGCTTTAGTAGACACCGGTGCACAATGTACTCTAATGCCATCAGGCTATAAGGGGCCAGAACCCATCAGTATTTATGGAGTGACGGGAGGATCCCAGCAATTAACTGTATTGGAAGCTGAACTGAGTCTAACTGGGAATGAGTGGCAAAAACACCGTATTGTGACTGGCCCGGATGCTCCATGCATCCTTGGCATAGACTATCTTAGAAGAGGATATTTTAAGGACCCAAAAGGGTTCCGCTGGGCTTTTGGCATAGCTGCCTTAGAGGCAGAGGGCATTGAACAATTGTCTACCTTGCCCGGTCTCTCAGAGGACCCTTTTGTTGTGGGGTTGCTGAGGGTCGAAGAACAACAAGTGCCAATTGCTACTACAACTGTGCACCGGCGGCAATATCGCACCGACCGAGACTCCCTGATTCCCATCCATGAGCTAATTCGTCAGCTGGAGAGCCAAGGAGTGATCAGCAAGACTCATTCACCTTTTAATAGTCCCATATGGCCAGTGCGGAAGTCTAATGGGGAGTGGAGGCTAACCGTGGACTATCGTGGCCTGAATGAGGTCACACCACCACTGAGTGCTGCAGTGCCGGACATGCTAGAACTCCAGTACGAACTGGAATCAAAGGCAGCCAAGTGGTACGCCACAATTGATATCGCTAATGCATTTTTCTCCATCCCTCTAGCAGCAGAGTGCAGGCCACAGTTTGCCTTTACTTGGAGGGGAGTCCAATATACTTGGAATCGGCTGCCCCAGGGGTGGAAACACAGCCCTACAATTTGCCATGGACTGATCCAGTCTGCGCTGGAGCAGGGGGAAGCTCCTGAACACCTGCAGTACATCGATGACATCATTGTGTGGGGTAACACAGCAAAGGAAGTTTTTGAGAAAGGGAAGAAAATAATCCAAATCCTTCTGAAGGCCGGTTTCGCCATAAAACAAAGTAAAGTTAAAGGACCTGCACGAGAGATCCAGTTTTTAGGAATAAAATGGCAAGATGGACGTCGTCAAATCCCAATGGATGTGATCAACAAAATAACAGCTATGTCTCCACCAACTAGCAAAAAGGAAACACAAACTTTCCTAGGTGTCGTGGGGTTTTGGAGAATGCACATTCCAAATTACAGTCTCATTGTAAACCCGCTCTACCAAGTAACCCGTAAGAAGAATGATTTCGAATGGGGCCCTGAGCAACGACAAGCTTTTGAACAAATTAAGCAGGAAATAGTTCATGCAGTAGCCCTTGGGCCAGTCCGAACGGGACCAGATGTAAAGAATGTGCTCTACACCGCAGCCGGGGAGAATGGCCCCACCTGGAGCCTCTGGCAGAAAGAACCTGGGGAAACTCGAGGTCGACCCCTAGGGTTTTGGAGTCGGGGATACAGAGGATCTGAGGCCCGCTACACTCCAACCGAAAAGGAGATATTGGCGGCATATGAAGGAGTTCGATCTGCTTCGGAAGTGGTCGGTACTGAAGCACAGCTCCTCCTGGCACCCCGACTGCCAGTACTGGGCTGGATGTTCAAAGGAAGGGTCCCCTCTACACATCATGCAACTGATGCTACATGGAGCAAGTGGGTTGCACTGATTACTCAGCGGGCTCGAATAGGAAACCCCAGTCGTCCGGGAATCTTGGAAGTGATTATGGATTGGCCAGAAGGCAAATACTTTGGGATGTCATCAGAGGAGGAGGTGGTCCGTGCTGAGGAAGCTCCACTGTACAACAAGCTACCAGAAAATGAGAAGAGATATGCCCTGTTCACTGACGGGTCCTGTCGCATTGTAGGAAAGCATCGGAGGTGGAAAGCTGCTGTATGGAGTCCTACACGACGAGTTGCAGAAGCTGCTGAGGGAGAAGGTGAATCGAGTCAATTTGCAGAAGTAAAAGCCATCCAGCTGGCTTTAGATATTGCTGAACGAGAAAAGTGGCCAGTTCTCTACCTATACACTGATTCATGGATGGTAGCAAATGCCCTTTGGGGGTGGTTACAGCAATGGAAACAGAACAACTGGCAGCGCAGGGGCAAACCCATTTGGGCTGCTGCATTATGGCAAGATATTGCTGCCCGGGTAGAGAACCTGGTTGTAAAGGTACGCCATGTAGATGCCCATGTGCCTAAGAATCGGGCTACTGAAGAACATCAAAACAACCAGCAGGTGGATCAGGCTGCCAAGATTGAACTGGCTCAGGTGGACCTGGACTGGCAATATAAGGGTGAACTATTTGTAGCCCGATGGGCCCATGAAACCTCGGGCCATCAAGGCAGAGATGCAACATACAGATGGGCTCGTGATCGAGGGGTGGACCTGACCATGGACACTATAGCACAGGTTATTCATGATTGTGAAACATGTGCTGCAATCAAGCAAGCCAAACGGTCAAAGCCTCTTTGGTACGGGGGACGATGGCTGAAATACAAATATGGAGAGGCCTGGCAGATTGATTACATCACACTCCCTCAAACCCGCAACGGTAAGCGCCACGTACTTACAATGGTGGAAGCAACCACTGGGTGGCTGGAAACATATCCTGTGCCCCATGCCACTGCCCGGAACACTATCCTGGGCCTTGAAAAGCAAGTGCTATGGCGACATGGCACCCCAGAAAGAATTGAGTCAGACAATGGGACTCATTTCCGAAACAACCTTATAGATACTTGGGCCAAAGAACATGGTATTGAGTGGGTGTATCACATCCCCTATCACGCACCAGCCTCCGGTAAAGTTGAGCGATACAATGGACTGTTAAAGACTACACTGAAAGCAATGGGTGCTGGGACATTCAGAAATTGGGACACACATTTGGCAAAGGCCACCTGGTTAGTCAATACTAGGGGATCTGCCAATCGAGCTGGACCTGCCCAATCAAACCTGCTACGTACAGTAGAAGGGGATAAAGTTCCTGTAGTGCATGTAAGAAATATGCTAGGTAAAACAGTCTGGGCTACTCCTGTCTCAGGAAAAGGCAAACCCATTCGTGGGATTGCTTTTGCTCAAGGACCTGGATGCACTTGGTGGGTAATGCAAAAGAATGGGGAGGTCCGGTGTGTACCTCAGGGGGATTTAATACTGGGTGAGAATAGCCCATGAGTTGAGATGTATTATGTTAATTATTATATAATACTGTGTGTCATCACTACCATAGATGAAAATAGTGATTAACTAGAATGTATTGGAAAGAGTGTAACCTGAGCATGACATAAATGGTATGGAATAAGGGGTGGATATATGTCCTGGTTTCAGCTAGGACAGTTATTTTTCCTCCTAGTAGCTGGTAGGTTGCTATGTTTTGGATTAGGATGAGAAGAGTGCTGATAACATGCTGATGTTTTAATTGCTGCAGAGCACTGCTTATACTAAGCCAAGGACTTTTCAGCTCCTCGCTCTGTCCTGCCAGCGGGCAGGCTGGGGGTGCAGCAAAAGCTGGGAGGGGACAAACCCAGGACAGCTGACCCAAACTGGCCAAAGGGGTATTCCATACCATCTGACGTCATGCTAAACAATATATAGGGGTGGCTAGCCGGGCTGGGGGGGCCGGCTGCTCGGGGTTGGACTGGGCATCGGTCAGCGGGTGGTGAGCAATTGCATTGTGCATCACTTGTTTGTACATATTATTATTATTATCATTATTATTTTCTATCTTAATAAACTGTCTTTATCTCAACTCACAGGCTTCACTTTCCCGTTTCTCTCCCCCATCCCAGAGAGGGAGGGGGGAGGGTGAGCGAACGGCTGTGTGGTGTTTAGCTGCCAGTCGGGTTAAACCACAACAG
>NW_023311448.1:0-4908 GCF_011077185.1 Oxyura jamaicensis | reverse complement strand
ACCAGCTACTAGGAGGAAAAATAACTGTCCTAACTGAAACCAGGACATATATCCACCCCTTATTCCATACCATTTATGTCATGCTCAGGTTACACTCTTTCCAATACATTCTAGTTAATCACTATTTTCATCTATGGTAGTGATGACACACAGTATTATATAATAATTAACATAATACATCTCAACTCATGGGCTATTCTCACCCAGTATTAAATCCCCCTGAGGTACACACCGGACCTCCCCATTCTTTTGCATTACCCACCAAGTGCATCCAGGTCCTTGAGCAAAAGCAATCCCACGAATGGGTTTGCCTTTTCCTGAGGCAGGAGTAGCCCAGACTGTTTTACCTAGCATATTTCTTACATGCACTACAGGAACTTTATCCCCTTCTACTGTACGTAGCAGGTTTGATTGGGCAGGTCCAGCTCGATTGGCAGATCCCCTAGTATTGACTAACCAGGTGGCCTTTGCCAAATGTGTGTCCCAATTTCTGAATGTCCCAGCACCCATTGCTTTCAGTGTAGTCTTTAACAGTCCATTGTATCGCTCAACTTTACCGGAGGCTGGTGCGTGATAGGGGATGTGATACACCCACTCAATACCATGTTCTTTGGCCCAAGTATCTATAAGGTTGTTTCGGAAATGAGTCCCATTGTCTGACTCAATTCTTTCTGGGGTGCCATGTCGCCATAGCACTTGCTTTTCAAGGCCCAGGATAGTGTTCCGGGCAGTGGCATGGGGCACAGGATATGTTTCCAGCCACCCAGTGGTTGCTTCCACCATTGTAAGTACGTGGCGCTTACCATTGCGGGTTTGAGGGAGTGTGATGTAATCAATTTGCCAGGCCTCTCCATATTTATATTTCAGCCATCGTCCCCTGTACCAAAGAGGCTTTGACCGTTTGGCTTGCTTGATTGCAGCACATGTTTCACAATCATGAATAACCTGTGCTATAGTGTCCATGGTCAGGTCCACCCCTCGATCACGAGCCCATCTGTATGTTGCATCTCTGCCTTGATGGCCCGAGGTTTCATGGGCCCATCGGGCTACAAATAGTTCACCCTTATATTGCCAGTCCAGGTCCACCTGAGCCAGTTCAATCTTGGCAGCCTGATCCACCTGCTGGTTGTTTTGATGTTCTTCAGTAGCCCGATTCTTAGGCACATGGGCATCTACATGGCGTACCTTTACAACCAGGTTCTCTACCCGGGCAGCAATATCTTGCCATAATGCAGCAGCCCAAATGGGTTTGCCCCTG
Organism: Oxyura jamaicensis; assembly: GCF_011077185.1. Lineage (NCBI taxonomy): Eukaryota > Metazoa > Chordata > Aves > Anseriformes > Anatidae > Oxyura > Oxyura jamaicensis. The sequence goes on along the minus strand of NW_023311448.1, from coordinate 3,650 downwards.
CGCTGCCAGTTGTTCTGTTTCCATTGCTGTAACCACCCCCAAAGGGCATTTGCTACCATCCATGAATCAGTGTATAGGTAGAGAACTGGCCACTTTTCTCGTTCAGCAATATCTAAAGCCAGCTGGATGGCTTTTACTTCTGCAAATTGACTCGATTCACCTTCTCCCTCAGCAGCTTCTGCAACTCGTCGTGTAGGACTCCATACAGCAGCTTTCCACCTCCGATGCTTTCCCACAATGCGACAGGACCCGTCAGTGAACAGGGCATATCTCTTCTCATTTTCTGGTAGCTTGTTGTACAGTGGAGCTTCCTCAGCACGGACCACCTCCTCCTCTGATGACATCCCAAAGTATTTGCCTTCTGGCCAATCCATAATCACTTCCAAGATTCCCGGACGACTGGGGTTTCCTATTCGAGCCCGCTGAGTAATCAGTGCAACCCACTTGCTCCATGTAGCATCAGTTGCATGATGTGTAGAGGGGACCCTTCCTTTGAACATCCAGCCCAGTACTGGCAGTCGGGGTGCCAGGAGGAGCTGTGCTTCAGTACCGACCACTTCCGAAGCAGATCGAACTCCTTCATATGCCGCCAATATCTCCTTTTCGGTTGGAGTGTAGCGGGCCTCAGATCCTCTGTATCCCCGACTCCAAAACCCTAGGGGTCGACCTCGAGTTTCCCCAGGTTCTTTCTGCCAGAGGCTCCAGGTGGGGCCATTCTCCCCGGCTGCGGTGTAGAGCACATTCTTTACATCTGGTCCCGTTCGGACTGGCCCAAGGGCTACTGCATGAACTATTTCCTGCTTAATTTGTTCAAAAGCTTGTCGTTGCTCAGGGCCCCATTCGAAATCATTCTTCTTACGGGTTACTTGGTAGAGCGGGTTTACAATCAGACTGTAATTTGGAATGTGCATTCTCCAAAACCCCACGACACCTAGGAAAGTTTGTGTTTCCTTTTTGCTAGTTGGTGGAGACATAGCTGTTATTTTGTTGATCACATCCATTGGGATTTGACGACGTCCATCTTGCCATTTTATTCCTAAAAACTGGATCTCTCGTGCAGGTCCTTTAACTTTACTTTGTTTTATGGCAAAACCGGCCTTCAGAAGGATTTGGATTATTTTCTTCCCTTTCTCAAAAACTTCCTTTGCTGTGTTACCCCACACAATGATGTCATCGATGTACTGCAGGTGTTCAGGAGCTTCCCCCTGCTCCAGCGCAGACTGGATCAGTCCATGGCAAATTGTAGGGCTGTGTTTCCACCCCTGGGGCAGCCGATTCCAAGTATATTGGACTCCCCTCCAAGTAAAGGCAAACTGTGGCCTGCACTCTGCTGCTAGAGGGATGGAGAAAAATGCATTAGCGATATCAATTGTGGCGTACCACCTGGCTGCCTTTGATTCCAGTTCGTACTGGAGTTCTAGCATGTCCGGCACTGCAGCACTCAGTGGTGGTGTGACCTCATTCAGACCACGATAGTCCACGGTTAGCCTCCACTCCCCATTAGACTTTCGCACTGGCCATATGGGACTATTAAAAGGTGAATGAGTCTTGCTGATCACTCCTTGGCTCTCCAGTTGACGAATTAGCTCATGGATGGGAATCAGGGAGTCTCGGTCGGTGCGATATTGCCGCCGGTGCACAGTTGTAGTAGCAATTGGCACTTGTTGTTCTTCGACCCTCAGCAACCCCACAACAAAAGGGTCCTCTGAGAGACCGGGCAAGGTAGACAATTGTTCAATGCCCTCTGTCTCTAAGGCAGCTATGCCAAAAGCCCAGCGGAACCCTTTTGGGTCCTTAAAATATCCTCTTCTAAGATAGTCTATGCCAAGGATGCATGGAGCATCCGGGCCAGTCACAATACGGTGTTTTTGCCACTCATTCCCAGTTAGACTCAGTTCAGCTTCCAATACAGTTAATTGCTGGGATCCTCCCGTCACTCCATAAATACTGATGGGTTCTGGCCCCTTATAGCCTGATGGCATTAGAGTACATTGTGCACCGGTGTCTACTAAAGCCTTATACTTCTGTGCGTCTGACGTGCCAGGCCATCGAATCCACACAGTCCAATAAACTCGATTGTCCCTTTCCTCCCCCTGGCTGGAGGCAGGGCCCCTCTAATCCTCGTCAGAATCTTCATTCTTGTGTTTAAAGGACTGCCTGCTGGAAGTTGGAGCAGCAAACTTTTCAGAGACCCCCTTTTTCCCAATTGTTTTCTTTTGCAACTCACGTACCCGTGCCTCTAGGGTCGCGGTGGATTTTCCATCCCATTTTCTCATGTCCTCTCCATGGTCACGTAGGTAAAACCACAGGATGGCCCGAGGTGTGTATCCACCATATCGTCTTCCTTGCACGGATGAGCGCTTACCCCTAATAGCAGAGACATTGGTTCGTACAGGAGGGGAGGAAAATAAACTCTCTTTAAGTTGCTGGACCTCTTCAGAGAGTTTCTCCAAAGTATTCTCTTTTAGTTGGTGGACCCTGGTTCGTTCAGGCGGGGAAGAAAATAATCTCTCTTCAAAGTGGTGGACTTTTTCAGAAAGTTTCTCCACAGCCGAAACGCAGGCCTGTAGGGAAGAGGAGAGGCTTTCTTCGTACTGCCGGAGTTGTTTAGCCACATCACCCACTGTGGGTTCCTCATCCTCTTTCCAGGCCATTATTGCCAATGAGCTGGCATATGATGATGGTGCACTCCGTACAAACTTCCGCCACATGGGTCGTGTACACTTGACTTCATCTGGATCTGTGGGTACTTGTCCATTGTCTGGGTCCTCATAAATCACCTCCCGTACGGCTAATTCCCTCAGGTACTGGATTCCCTTCTCCATAGTGGTCCACTTGTTTGGCAGACATACAAGTTCTTCCTTGTAGGGAAACCTTTCCCTTACAGCATACAGGAGACGCCTCCAGAGGCTGTGAGATCGTGCTCCATCTGCAATTGCTTTGTCAATGCCTGCATCTCTAGCAAGGGATCCCAGACGCCTGGCTTCCTTGCCCTCTAATTCCACACAATTGGCTCCGGTATCCCAGCACCGGAGCAGCCAGGTGACAAGCTGCTCACCTATGCAGCGACCAAAATCTTTTCGCACATCTCGTAGCTCACGCTGGTATAGGTTTCGGGTAACTACTGTTGATTTTTCAACATCCCCATCTTCATCCTCCTGCTCCTCTGATAGTCCGACCTCGTCTTCTCTACACCTAGACCTAGCAGAAGACTCTCTGCGTTCTAAACGACCTGAGTCTCTATACCATTTTTTCACCTTGTCTACAGGGGCAACTTGTACTGCTACAGCTCGTTTCTCTGACCCAACCACAGGGTCTGCCACAGGGGTTGGAACACCCCCTGCAGGGGCAACTTGCACTGCTACGGCTCGTTTCTCTGGCCCAGCCACAGGAGCTGGAGCGGCTGCAGGAGCTGGAGCTGGAACAGCTGCAGGAGCTGGAGCTGGAGCTGCAGGAGCTGGAGCTGGAGCTGCAGGAGCTGGAGCTGGAGCTGCAGGAGCAGGAGCTGGAGCGGCTGCAGGAGGTGGAGCTGGAGCTGCAGGAGCTGGAGCAGCTGCAGGAGCTGGAGCTGCAGGAGCTGGAGCGGCTGCAGGAGCAGGAGCTGGAGCGGCTGCAGGAGCAGGAGCTGGGGTGGCTGCAGGAGCGGCTGC
>NW_023311447.1:0-8807 GCF_011077185.1 Oxyura jamaicensis | reverse complement strand
AGGACTACATAAAAATAAAACCATATGTCTGCAAGTGCTGACCAAATTATTCCTGAACTCCAGTAAGCTCGGTGTGTGACTATTGCCCTGGGCAGCCTGTCCCAGTGCTCGACCACTCTCTGGGTGCAGAACCTTTCCCTAACCCCCAGCCTGACCCTCCCCTGTCCCAGCTCCATGCCGTTCCCTCGGGTCCTGTCGCTGTCCCCAGAGAGCAGAGCTCAGCGCCTGCTCCTCCGCTTCTCCCTTAAGGGAGCTGTAGGCTGCCATGAGGCCTCCCCTCAGCCTGCTCTGCTCTGGGCTGAGCAAACCAAGGGACCTCAGATGCTCCCCACACATCATCTCTTTACCACCCTTCACCATGTTTGTTGCTCTCCTTTGGCCACTCTCTAGTAGTTTTAAGTCCTTTTCGTATTGTGGCACCCAAAACTGCACTCAGTACTCGAGGTGAGGCTGCACCTGCGCAGAGTCTTGCTCTGTTGCCACCTGAGAAACACGGTGATCAAACTGTTTATAGTCTTATTAATCCCATGCAAATGGCAATGTGCATCATTAGAGAAGGAAAGCATGGACACAGAAGTGGTCAATATAAACATATTGGAGAAGAAATGTCCAGTACCTATAGATATAAATGAGCCAGATGGAAGTATTAACTGCATGGAAACTGCTATGGCATGTAACCAGGCACAGCATTTTTCTCCAAAAGCTCAGAAGGAAATTTGACCCTTCCAGTCTGTTAGCTACTTTGCCACTTACAGTAGATCATCCTGAAGAACAGAACTGACATATACTTTGCTTTTGCCTGCTGCCAAATAACAGTATTACCATATAATGCATTACTGTCCTAACTTTCCTTTCATGGACATGATGAGCAAGGAAACACTCCATAACTGGCTTTTGAAGGTCTAGCCACTTGCATCATATTTCCAGCTTGGCATTGGGCCATGTTGAAGTCACAATGCTTGTATTAATGGATGGTTTCCTCCCTAGGTCTGGATAGATGTGAAATGAAAATAATTCTGTTCTGTTCTCCAGCAATCCTTGTTAATGTCAGTCATGAAATACTGCTGTCTAAGGAGCTGCCTAACTGGTGTCTCAGCAAGATGCTGATCTTGGCTCACTGCAAAATGCCTGTGAAGTGTCATAAAATTTAATCATTGGAATTTTTTAATGTCTACTTACATTAATCTTAGTCGAGTGTTGCCCTTTTTCTTCCAAAACTGTACCCTCTCATTCCATTAATCACACCATCCAGTTATGTGTTCCTTTCTGGCATTGTAATATCGACCTTCTCCTGGCTTTTCTTTGCAGTAGCTCCTCCTGCACATTAAGATAAGTCATTCATATGGCACCCTACAGCAGAATTGTCCTGGGTGCAAACTTGTTCTATGGCAGTGGTCAACTTCAATGCAAGATTTGTTTTGATGTTGTTGAGTCAGTATAGCACAGAAAATATACATTCCAAAATATTCAGTAAAGGCAAAAGTGCTATGTCATGAGACACTGCTGCTGTGGCCCCATGGACCACAGGTCTAGCTTCAGCTGATTCTGAAGTGTTATTGCATCAGACTGCTTACTAACTGTAGAAAGTGATGCGTTGCTCTCTCTCTGATTCCTTTGCTCTCCCCCATAGCTTGTGCCATCCAGCTTGTGCTGCTGAGCTAGTGGACTACTAGGTATAGTAGTATAAAGGTATACATATATACATATATATATACTCTAAATATATATATTGAGGTATGAAGTATGATTCATATTGAGGTGCAAATGTATTTCAAAATCTGCTAGTGAACTAGAATTTGGCTAGGAAATAATTGAACTTAAAAATACTGGAAAAGTAAACAGCAGTCCAATTTAAGTTTAACCAAAACCTAACTGATTAATGTATAAAGAAACCTAGAAGAAGCATCTGAAAGGTCTCATTAAGCTGCCCTGTCTCTGGGCTTTAGAGGCTATACAGAAAAAATTGCTTAAAGACAGAAAGTTTTACAATGGGTTGAATTAAGGGTATTCATTTGCTGCTTCCTCCTCACCTTCTTTCAACACTCCACCAACCCTGTACTCCTACCTTTTGCAGGATTTTACATGTCAGTATTTTAATGTCCAGTCACATTATATCAACATGTCCACATGAATAAACTTCTGCATTTCCACATACGCCATTACACCTGTGAGTGCGGCATATTAAAAGACTGGCAATTTTTGAACTGGTAAAAATATTATTAGTGTTTAAAATTGTCATTAAGAAGCATTTTTAAGCAGAAAGAAAACAAAGAAATGCATTTTTAATAATAAGCATGTTTTAGTAAGAAATGGGAAAAATTATTTCTTCTCATAAAATTGTTCACCTACATCACCAGATCCACACATCGGATGTGGACTGGATCTATCACTCAGAACCACATCAATGTAAGCTCCTTAGCTCAGTTTTGGGCACTAAAACACACACAATTATAAAGTTGGATCCACATTACATATAACAAAATATGTACCTGTATTCTGACTTAAGTCTTAAATAACCTCTATTCGATTAATACTGAAAATGAATGCAGGCAGAGATTATATTCCTTTATAAAAATAAAAATAAATAAATGAAGCCTTTCCCCAACTATTGTCCCCTGTTCCCCTCCCCCCCCCCCCCCATGTTGAGTACATTTTCTCTCCATCATTTTTAGTTATATTTGCACAATTTCTATCTGTGATCGAAAGAGAAATCCAAGTGTTGTTGAAGTCTAAGGCCAAACTTCCTTACCAGGGATCTTCATAGGATCATATGATGAAGAAAATGAGTGTTTATTTCAATGAAAGTGGTGTAGTGAACAGGAAATTGTATATCATGAACATGATATGTTCAAAACATGAACATGTTTTCATGTTCATTTAAACCATGTGAACCTGTCAACTTTCTAACCTGTAAAAAATCTCAAATACAAAAGCGTGTTAGTATCCTCTAAATCTCTGTCACATCTAGAGTTGATACCTACGATTCTATTGTTTACATATTAATCAGCATAATCCCCTTTTTGTACGGAACTGTTGAGCCTTCTCCTCTGGACCATACTGGATATGAATCTGAAAATACTAGCACCAAGAAAACCATTAATGAAGAGGAAATAACAAAAGGCAATGGTGCAAACACAATGCTTGCAACCCAGTCACTTCATATGTCTGTGGGAGAAAAATGCAGGGAGCAGAAGGGAGAGAGAGAAAAAGCTTGAGTCAGAAGCTGTCACCGTGAGCCAGTCAAAACAAACAGCAAGGTTCAGGGAAGCCCAGCTGACACCTCATCACCAGTATCAAACAAACAAGATCCAGGCCATGCATAAGACCCGATCACTTCTACTGCTTTCAGGATTAAAACTATCAAAGCAATCCACAAGAACAAAAAATATTCTCAAAGATGTCCAAACCAGCAAGGAACTAATTTTCCAGCTGAAAATGTGCAATGACTCAAAACCACAAAATCCAACAAAAAGAGCAAAGATACAAGCCTCACCATTAACAAAAAAGAAAGAATCATAAAAGAGCACATTAATGGGAATGTGCTAGTGGAAAACCACATCCAAAGGAGGATGGACATGAGGCAGTATGATTCACAGCCTGTGTGTTGTGCAGTAATGCACAACAGGTTTACAATAAAAAGCTGAAATGACGTAAAACTAATAGACTTCTGCTGCCTGTCTTTCTTCCTAGGAGCCTGTCGCATTAAGGGGGACTTAATCAGTACAATGTTTGCCTGTTTGTCCTGCCAAGGGCTTTCACTGAGGCAGTATCGTAAGGCTGAATGTATTTAATAAGGCAACAGATATAACAGATTTGGAATTGCCATTGATAAATACATTTACCACAATAGCATGAATGTACAATAATAGTGCTAGCAAAATACTATCCTAGGTATTCCTCAACAAAGGGTGAAGGCACAGAGCTTACCAAGAAGGCATCCATGTCTTGTTGGAGGAGGAGTACAGCCTGTTGACTGCCTTTTCTAAGTTTTCAATTTCTTCCCCCCCAACACCTTTTTTTCCTCATTCTTTTTTTTTTTTTTCGTAACACTTTTTGTTCTTGTTGTTTTGTTTCATTTACACCAACTGCTATCATTCTTTTATATCCTAACCTTATTTGTTCCCACTCTGGAGCAATGTTTAGCATGATTTGGGTGAAGATTCAAGTACTACAGCCACATACGTTTAGCATGTACTTCATTAAACTTATTACCATATTTAGGATGTTAACTTTAATGTTCATTTTACAAATAATAAAGCAAAAAGTTTCACTCTGGGCACCATGGCCCAAGACTGTTCTGCCACCAAAACAGGGCCATCCCACCAACATAGGACTCCCTCTTTCAGCAACCTCTCATAAAAAGCCCATGGACCTCCACCCACAAAGTCTGTGTAACAGACAAACAAGAGCAAGCTGCTGAAAACCCTTCTGCAAAAGGGTGGTGCTTATCAGTAATGCTAACACGTATGACTATTCTCCACAGAGTCTCGGTAATCTTTTACCCCTTTTACTTTGCAAGGGCATCTAGCTTAAGTGACATGCCAAACATGTGCCTAACAAATACTGTTGTGGAGTTTTGAGACCTTTTTTTCAAAGGCATGAAATTTCGAACATCTGACTGGGGACCCAATTTGGTCTCACATTTCCTTATCCACAAAATGACTGAGGACAGTTCTCTTCATCAGCTAACCACTTTTTTAACTTTTATATGAAATGCAGTATTTATTATCAGACTGAAAACACTGGCAGTTCAGATATTAACACCTCTGAGAAGAGCTACAGCTGTTTCTGAAAGTGGAGTGACTGAAATCCAGTTACTTCAGGCAGTTGAAGAAGAAAAATGCAGGTAGCAGAGGAGAGAGAAAAACCTCAAGTCAGAAGTGATTACTCTGAGCCAGCCAAAGGAGACAGCAAGGCTGAGGGGAGCCCTGTTGAAGTTGCATACGACCAGCTGCAAACGGTAATGCAGTTTGTTAAATGGACAAAGTCCATCCGGACCAGAGACAGATGAGGAAGCACTGTGCGAGCCCAAACACTAAAATCCCTTCCACAGCATTCAGAAGGAACACTACGACCGCTGTCATTAAGGGTCATAAAGGTTCTGAAAGACATCAAAACTGGTGAGGAACTGGTATTCCAGTTCAACATTTTTCCAAACAACAGAATCACAAGAAACAGAAGAACCGGAGGGGCCAAGCTGTGCTCTGAGGTGTGGCTGCTGGAACCTTCTGGAACCTTTCAGAACCATCTGTCACCTCACAGGGCAGCCCCAACCTCTCCTCACACCAGCCAGCCCTGCGGCCCCCTCACCTCCCTAGGTGGTGCTGCCAGCACCCAGTGCAGAATGGCCCCAGCACCACTCAGGTCCAGTGAAGCCTCAGTCCCTGCGGTAATGTGGTAATGAATGGGGTTTCCCATTCATACTTCTCAATTCATGTTTCAAAGGCAGTGTCAGAAGCATGGAAAATTCTTACATGTTCCACTAATATCCTGCAGTAATGTGAAAGCTTTGTGCACAGGTTTCTCGTGGGGAGCAAGTTACTCCGGAGACAAACGGACAACTGGCACAGATGAGGCAAGCACTATACCAGCCAAAAAGCACAATGCCCTCTGCCGCTTCCAAAATCAAACGTATTAATGCAACAACCAAGAATCATCCAGATTCTGTAAGATGGCCACATCACCTCGGAGCTGCTCTGCCATTTCAAAATGTCTCTGAACAAGAAAATCAAAAGTGTCCAAAAGGTGAAACGTGTTCAGAGGAGATGCTCCCTAAGCCTGAGGAGCTGCAGATGAGGGAGCCATTACAACAGACAAAAAGCAAAATCATTTCCACTGCTTCCAGGATTAAAACTATTAATGAAATCCATAAGAATCAAAAAAAATCTCAAAGACATCCAAACAAGCAAGTAAATGCCTTTCTGGCTGAAAATGTGCAATGGTTCGAAACCACAGAACCCAACAAAAAGAACAAAGATGCAACCCTCACAATCTATGTGTTGTGCAGTAACACACAGCAAATTTACAAATTTATAAAAACAGGGGATGGCTTAAAACTAACAGACTTGTCTGAACCTTTGCTACCTATCTCTCTTCCTAGGAGTCTCAGCAGTCTTCTACCATCTTTCTTTGGCAAAGGCATGTGTGAAAAGAAAAACTGCAAAAATCACAACTTATAATGTCTATAGCGTATCTGGACCCTACGAGCATCCAGATTGCAGGTTACCACAGAAATGGAGCTCCCTGATGTGCTTTTTGGCACAATGAAGCAAAACCTCCTCATTATCCTATCCCAGTTCAAAACATAGGAGGTGTGTGATTTTTTCACTTTCACAGCATTACAGTTAGTAGAACACAAACAAAACTCTCAAATTGGTAGCTATTCATTCATGGATAACAAAATGAACACTACCACTCTGACAATTCTTTGTGTGGTCCTGGTTCAGTTAAAAATAATCTTAGCCACATGTTGGGAAATAACTTGTAATTTTCTGATATTTGTACCTAGGAACTGCACTTTCAGGAGAAATTGAGATGTGCATGCTCTAGCAGGACAAGTACAGCAATCTGGGTATGTTTTTGAAAGCATTTTTAGCATTCAAAAAGAGGTTACAAGCCCAACAACAGAGTACTTAGAAGGGCTGATGCAGATGTGATCACAACCTGTGAGGGTTACCAGCTATCTGGTAACCCTCAGGCAGCTGCAGAAGAAAAATGCAGGTAGCAGAAGAGAGAGAGAAACCTCAAGTCAGAAGTGATTACTCTGAGCCAGCCAAAGGAGACAGCAAGGCTGAGGGAAGTCCCGTTGAAGTTGCATACGACCAGCTGCAAACGGTAACGCGGCTTGTTAAATGGACAAAGTCCATCCAGACCAGAGACAGATGAGGAAGCACTGTGCGAGCCCAAACACTAAAATCCCTTCCACACCGTTCAGAATGAATGCTACGACCGCTGTCATAAAGGTTCTGAAAGACATCAAAACTGGTGAGGAACTGGTATTCCAGTTCAACATTTTTCCAAACAACAGGATCACAAGAAACAGAACAACCAGAGGGGCCAAGCTGTGCTCTGAGGTGCAGCCGCTGGAACCTTCCGGAACCATCTGTCACCACACAGGGCGACCCAGCCTTCTTCTCACACCAGCCAGACCCCACCTCCCTGGTGGTACCACCAGCACCCAGCACAGAATGGCCCCAGCACCACTCAGGGCAGTGAGGCCTTGGTTCCAGAGAGCCAAGCTGAAGCTGGTCTAGAACGGCTCCACTTGCCCTAGGCTTGTAATTTTTGCACAATGAAGCAAAACCTCCTCGTCAAAATACGTATGTTCTGAGACAACAACAGGAGAACGACACTACAAATGCACAACAAAATCAGCACTCAGGCTTTAGCTCCCTGTCTGAAAAAGAAGCTAGGGGTACCTGTAAAAATAAGGGCAGTAAGGGAAAAGGTGACGAAACTGAGAATGTGCAAGGTAAACTGAATAACACAGGACGATCACAGATTAGAGAGGAAAGTGGAAAGGGGAATAATGAGGGCGATAATGTGGTTGGGCATAGTGCTGAGAACGAGTGAGAGAATTAATGAAACTGATGATTTCAGAGTTATACAGGTTACTAACATTGATGAAGGAACAGTCCAAAAGAATCATAAAGAGTTCAACTTCAATAACAACAACAATAACAATTACATCCATGTTATCACATTCAAATATTTGTAGGCAGGAAACAGTTCTCTCAGCTCCATCTAACCCAGTGACAGAATTAAGCCATGCAATTTGCACTGCATCACAGCATGCCTTTGAAAAGCTGGAAAATCAGTCTGGAAATGAAGAACTATTTGAAATAGCTGAATCTTTTGAGAGCTATTTTAGCAATACTGTAACTGTCTCACTGGATGAACAGAATTCAGAAGATAAAGGTGCTGTTACCTCTAATAGTCTTGCTCAATTTAATAAAGATGCCGCTTGTCAGGAGCCTTGTACTAATAGCATATCAGTTCTAAAGGAGGCAATGAATACAACACTCCCTGTTGACAGTGACTTGGTATGTATTGGGGAAGAATCAAGAAATGACAGAACTGTAAATACTATTTTATCTGACATTGTGAAAACATCTTTTCTTAAAGACTACCTCATTTTAGACTTTGGTCTAATAGAATCCACAGATATAACTAAAAGCACCTCCAGGTCATATTCAAAAGACGACAGGAATTGTGATATGGAACTGAATGATATTAATGCCTGTCAGGAAGATGAAATAGTCCTGAGTGCCTGAGAATGACAAAAGCATAAGTTTAGATTAGTGAGCTCAAGATATACAGCTTTTCCATCATCCCAAAGAGAAAAAGTCAAGTCTGAGCAGCTCATTGTAGAAGACCAAATTAAAAGAAATAAATTATATCATAAAAATGAACAAAACAGCTAAGCAATCTGCTGTTTATGTCTAACATTGACCAAAAACATAGCCTTCAGCCAGTAACAAATACTGAAGGTGATGCCTGCCCAGTGACCTATGTTTAACAGCCATTGTACCCTAACCACAAGAAGTGTAGCATAGTCAATTGTCCTATAAACCAATACTTCTATGAATGGCTAAATGAGATCTTAATTGGCTCTTAAAGATAATTGGTGAAATCAATCTTCCTTTTAAAAATGCAAGAATGTGAACACAAGACAAGAAGACCATGTTGAACTTAACAATCAACTTAAAAAGTATCCCTCTTACCCCACTGACACATTCTCCTACGTTCAGTTGATTCCACTTTTTTTCTTCTCCTCACTATCTTAACATTGTTGTACAGCTGTACAA
>NW_023311446.1:0-5272 GCF_011077185.1 Oxyura jamaicensis | reverse complement strand
CTTAATAAATCACAAAAATCCTATTTGGGACTTAATCATTTATCACAATTGGGGGCTCGTCCGGGATGGTCTTGGTTCCTGAATTCTGACTGGATCTAGGAGGGGCGCCCCACCATTTGGTGGCTCCTGTTCGAGTCAGGTCGGGACTAACACCATCCTGAACCTGAATAAATGCAAGCAAAGAATTTGATTTTTTTATGAGCTCCCTTGCCGGCTGCAGCATTGTATTTTGCCCGTAATTCTGCGCGCGAAGATCCGAACGAAGACGACGGAGTCGTGAGTATTTGAAGTGTGTACCGTTCGGTTGGGTGGGATTCGGTTGCCTGTGCGTGTAAGAGTGTGACTGAGACGGAACCTAGTTCCGAAGCGAGTGTGGAGGTCTTCTAACCGCGGTTCCAATCTCCCGCGAGGGACTTGGCCGGTGAAGGACCAAAGTGATTCCTATAGGATTCGTGGGTGGGTGATAGGTCCTAAACCCCCTGCAAGACACTCTTACCGGGTAGCCAAGGGCTGTAGGAATTGCCACAGTAAAATTCCTAGATGGGTCAGACAAAATTGAAGACCCGGAACCAGAGAAAAGGGAGCAAATTAAAAATGGTTCAGTACTATGTGATAAAATGGTCAAATCAGGATATCCAATAATTAATAAGGACCTAGAACCTGTGGAGTCAGGACCTTTGAGTCCATCACGGTCAGCTCAGGCTTGTGAGCTGTATGCTCTATGTAGAGCCCTGGAACTATTAAAGGGGAAAAGTGGGGCTATATTTACAGCACGTTGAACTGAATGAACTCCCTGTGTCTGAATCACTACCAGAAAGCAGTGTTGTACAACAAAATCTGGAAGTTTCTCCAAAGATGTTGCCACTAAATTAATAATATTAATTAATAAAATATAATTGATTAAAAAGTACTCATCTACTGCCATGAAATACTGTTACTATTAAACTTTTATGTTCTGGTTTGGAGACAAAAAGGAATATAGTTAAGGCATGAGCATGTGATTTTCTGTTTCCTTAAGGTGGTGAGCTTTAATTCTATTCATGCTAAGTCTCAGTGAGACATACCAGCATCCTTGTGGACCCACTCATTTTAATGCTGTAAAATCGTGGGTCAGATGATTCAAAGCCTTAATGTAATGTACTCAAGTAGGGGAAAGGTGAATTGGTATCATTTATTTTAAAAAGTCATATGGTGGATTTGGATTTGTTTGTTTGTTTCTAAGTTTGTACTAATATAAAAATCACGAGCACGCTTGTTGAAAAGTGAAAGTTATTTTTCTGTAAGTGCATTTACTCTTTCTATTTTTGAACAAACAGAAGTATCAAATACTTGTTTAAATATTAAGTTGGTGTTTTGAGCCTGCAAAACTTAATATTGGCTTTAAAACTCTGCTTTCATAAGTACCATTTATTATATCACTATATTTCTGATGTTTGCATAATCATAAAAGGACCTCAAAACTTGAATACACAGACTGAAATAAAAGCGGAGAGCCTTGAATATGTCAGTGTGCTATATAGTGGCCTTTGAGGACTGTCATGATAACCCTTTTACATTACATTACAAAGTTAATGTTTTAGTCCTAAACTTTCAGGACCCCTTAGTACAGAAGAAAGCTTTATACAATTACTGATGTGAATTTCTCTAAAAATGTATATTTTTGTGTCCAGTTGTATTATTTAAGTGTTCCTTTGTATCAATTTATGTATGCTTCTGTTGTGGTTTAACCCGGCCGGCAGCTAAACACCACACAGCCGTTCGCTCATCCTCCCCTCTCTATGGGATAGGGGAGAGAAACGAGAAAAACTGAAGCCTGCGGGTTGAGATAGAGACAGTTTATTGGGACAGAAAATAATAATAATGATGTGTACGGAGCGGGTGGTGCATGGTGCACTTGCTTGCTATCTGCTGACCGATGCCCAGCCTGTCCCCAGGTGGCTGGCCCCCCCACCCCGGCTAGCCACCCCTATGCATTGTTTAGCATGACATCAGATGGTATGGAATACCCCTTTGGCCAGTTTGGGTCAGCTGTCCTGGGTCTGTCCCCTCCCAGCTCCTGCTGCACCCCCAGCCTGCTCGCTGGCAGGACAGAGTGAGGAGCTGAAAAGTCCTTGGCTTAGTGTAAGCACTGCTCTGCAGCAATTAAAACATCAGTGTGTTATCAACATTAGTCTCATTCTAAATCCAAAACATAGCACTCTACCAGCTACTGGGAGGAAAATTAATTATATCCTAACTAAACCAGGACAGCTTCTAAAACAAAGAAGGAAGAGTAGGGGTGTGAACCCTAGGAAAAGATACATAAAGTATGCTATGTTTTTTAATTTTTTTTTTTTAATCGATGGACGGAAGGTCCTTGCATCTGTCCGTGCAGGAGAAAAAGCAACAAACAGATCTAGAAGACAGATCTGGGAGAAACTCAGTTAAAGGAAGAGCACAAGTCATTGAAAAATAAATAAATAAATAAAAATAAAAAAATTACAGCACCAATTACTGGGAAGGGCCCTACACTCTAATAACTTGGGGGCCGAGGTTGTGCTTGTGTTTTAACAGAAGCCGGTCCTAGATGGATGTCAGCACCACGAGTCTGTCCGGCTGTCTCATCATCTGCCTTAACATGATCACAGCACCCTCCTCTGCGGTTTGGACTCCAGCTCAAACAAAAAACAACGTCTGGGAGTATCCGGCTGGCATATGCAGGACCTACAAACAAGGACTCCAGGAGCTGGAGGGGCAGCCAGAGCCCCCCCTGCCTGGGCAGCACTCAGTACCTGCCTCTCCCAGGGTTGTGGTTACAAAGTTTGTTAAAGATAGAATTAGTATGCCTGGTAGTTTTTCTCTGTGTTTTAGTTTGTGTTAATCGTGCTTTCTTAAGTTGTGTTAATCATGCTTTTTTATGTTAAAGAAGGGGGAAATGTGGGAGTGTGGCCATGGGGGTCAACAAGCCCCATGGTTGGTGATATCATCAGGAATGTAAAGAGTTTGGAGAAGGGAACAAAGAGGGGTGATTCAGAAAATGCCTTGCTGTTTTGGGTTGCTTGTTCTCCGGAATGGTGGTAAAAATGTTATTAGAACACTTAATACCTAGATATGGGATAATCCAGTACATTGATTCTGATCAGGGCACACACTTTACTTCTAAAATAATAAAATTATTATGTCAATAATTAGGCTTTCAGTGGGAATACCACACTCCGTGGCACCCACAAAGCTCGGGGAAAGTAGAAAGAATGAATCAAACAATAAAACAACAATTGGCTAAGTTAATGATCGAGACACAAATGCCCTGGACGAAATGCTTACTTTTAAATATTAGAACGAAACTACACACTGAGACTGGATTATCACCATGTGAAATGTTATATGGCCTTATTCTCAAGGGATGCCCTTAGGGAACGATGTAGTTGAGGATCGTAGTATCCAGAAATATATAATTACCACTGGGAGAAGATTAAAAGAGCTAAGAGAAACTGGGATGATGGCTCAGACACCACCTTTAGGATTTGCGATTCACCAGTTAAAACCAGGAGATAGGGTTCTAATAAAAACATGGAAAGAAGAAAGCTTATCTCCCCTCTGGGAAGGACCTTTTCTTGTTTTATTAAAAAGAAAACAACCAATATTTATTAACTGTTATCTATTAGTTGTTATCTATTAACAAGGAAACAGCTGTGAGAACTGCTGAAAAAGGATGGACATGTGTTGTGAGTGAAAGGTCCAGTGGAAGAGTGGAAAGTAACATCGGAACCAGGAGAAACTAAACTAACAGATGGACTTGAAGAAGCTTTCATCAGAGTATAAGCTAAGTTGCTGTGGGAATTTTATTGTAATTACTCCTTTATTGTAATTACTCCAAATTTATTGTAATTACTTCTGTAAAATTAGTAAACAAAGAACCTCTTGAATAGATACCTACTAAGGGAAGAGATTTATCAATAACAGGGATCAGTTAAGCATTATCCCCTGAAGGTACTGAGAAGGTACATCTGCAATGTACACCCCTTTAAGATTAGGGAAGAGGGCAAGACCGGATAGGGAACTGGTGCTGCGGCTGGGAAGGTCTGCCAAGGGCTGCAACCCCTTTGGGCTGTGACCGCCGAGCACTACGGCCCTTACCGGACCTCTTCTAGTCCTACTTGGGGTGAGTTTCTTGGCCCAAGGTATGGCCAACAACTGCAGTCAACTAGAAAAGGATGCTTGAGCTCCCAGACATTGGTGTATCATACTGTCTGTGACTGTAAAGGCCAGAAAAGAGGAAGCTGCATTTTTAACCTAACTCAGTATGCTCTATGCAGAGAAATTAATTGGAACAAGTGAAATTGTAACCACCCTGAATACCTCAGTGTCAATAACCTTTGATGCCTGTGATATTATAGATGAAGACCCATATACTGATTGTGGAAGCCTGAGCTGGAAGAGATATAGTAACCAGCCCAAGTACATTTGTCCTAGAAAGGGTAAAACAGTGACTTCTACGTGTTACACTGATTCGATAAGAGATTATCCGTGGGACCGGAGTTATCATTACTGCGGACCCTCAAATTGGGGTTGTGCTTGTTGGAGTACGGATCCTGGGGCTATAGGACCCCAATAGATATGCTTAATAGAATAATTAGGTTGCAAGCTGTAGTAGAAATTAGTTGTGAATAAAACTGGAGATGCACTCGGATTAATTGCAAAACAAAATACCAAGATGGGAACTGCTTTGTATCAAAATTGCTTAGCTTTAGATTATTTGCTAGCACAAGAAGGAGGAGTCTGTGGAAAATTTAACCTTAAGTAACTGCTGTTTAGATATTGATGATGAAGGAAAAGCTGTGAATGAACTTGTAAAAAGAAATGAAGAAAATTGCACATGTCCCAGTTCAAATTTGGAATGAAATCAATTTAAGAGAATTATGGAGGGACTTTATGGGTAGTGGTTGGCTTACTAGAATCAGGATAGTTGTATTGGGAATATGTGGAGGGTTGTTTAATAATTCAATAATTCCATGTTTAATACCCTGTTTTACCTGACTAATACACTCGGTTATACAAGGAATGCAAATATCTGTGGTACCTGTTGAACCAGAACCAGGGTAAGGGAGAACCCATTCCCTGATGATAATAAAAACAAAAGAGGATCCAAAATTGGTACCAATTTGGCAAGTATTGACTCGATTGAATAATAATAATAATAATAAAACACGAATCAATACCATGAAAAAAAAAAAAGAAATGGGGGATTGTGAAATGTGTTTATTTGATTCGTGTCAGTATGGAACAATGCTAG
>NW_023311445.1:0-8808 GCF_011077185.1 Oxyura jamaicensis | reverse complement strand
AGGACTACATAAAAATAAAACCATATGTCTGCAAGTGCTGACCAAATTATTCCTGAACTCCAGTAAGCTCGGTGTGTGACTATTGCCCTGGGCAGCCTGTCCCAGTGCTCGACCACTCTCTGGGTGCAGAACCTTTCCCTAACCCCCAGCCTGACCCTCCCCTGTCCCAGCTCCATGCCGTTCCCTCGGGTCCTGTCGCTGTCCCCAGAGAGCAGAGCTCAGCGCCTGCTCCTCCGCTTCTCCCTTAAGGGAGCTGTAGGCTGCCATGAGGCCTCCCCTCAGCCTGCTCTGCTCTGGGCTGAGCAAACCAAGGGACCTCAGATGCTCCCCACACATCATCTCTTTACCACCCTTCACCATGTTTGTTGCTCTCCTTTGGCCACTCTCTAGTAGTTTTAAGTCCTTTTCGTATTGTGGCACCCAAAACTGCACTCAGTACTCGAGGTGAGGCTGCACCTGCGCAGAGTCTTGCTCTGTTGCCACCTGAGAAACACGGTGATCAAACTGTTTATAGTCTTATTAATCCCATGCAAATGGCAATGTGCATCATTAGAGAAGGAAAGCATGGACACAGAAGTGGTCAATATAAACATATTGGAGAAGAAATGTCCAGTACCTATAGATATAAATGAGCCAGATGGAAGTATTAACTGCATGGAAACTGCTATGGCATGTAACCAGGCACAGCATTTTTCTCCAAAAGCTCAGAAGGAAATTTGACCCTTCCAGTCTGTTAGCTACTTTGCCACTTACAGTAGATCATCCTGAAGAACAGAACTGACATATACTTTGCTTTTGCCTGCTGCCAAATAACAGTATTACCATATAATGCATTACTGTCCTAACTTTCCTTTCATGGACATGATGAGCAAGGAAACACTCCATAACTGGCTTTTGAAGGTCTAGCCACTTGCATCATATTTCCAGCTTGGCATTGGGCCATGTTGAAGTCACAATGCTTGTATTAATGGATGGTTTCCTCCCTAGGTCTGGATAGATGTGAAATGAAAATAATTCTGTTCTGTTCTCCAGCAATCCTTGTTAATGTCAGTCATGAAATACTGCTGTCTAAGGAGCTGCCTAACTGGTGTCTCAGCAAGATGCTGATCTTGGCTCACTGCAAAATGCCTGTGAAGTGTCATAAAATTTAATCATTGGAATTTTTTAATGTCTACTTACATTAATCTTAGTCGAGTGTTGCCCTTTTTCTTCCAAAACTGTACCCTCTCATTCCATTAATCACACCATCCAGTTATGTGTTCCTTTCTGGCATTGTAATATCGACCTTCTCCTGGCTTTTCTTTGCAGTAGCTCCTCCTGCACATTAAGATAAGTCATTCATATGGCACCCTACAGCAGAATTGTCCTGGGTGCAAACTTGTTCTATGGCAGTGGTCAACTTCAATGCAAGATTTGTTTTGATGTTGTTGAGTCAGTATAGCACAGAAAATATACATTCCAAAATATTCAGTAAAGGCAAAAGTGCTATGTCATGAGACACTGCTGCTGTGGCCCCATGGACCACAGGTCTAGCTTCAGCTGATTCTGAAGTGTTATTGCATCAGACTGCTTACTAACTGTAGAAAGTGATGCGTTGCTCTCTCTCTGATTCCTTTGCTCTCCCCCATAGCTTGTGCCATCCAGCTTGTGCTGCTGAGCTAGTGGACTACTAGGTATAGTAGTATAAAGGTATACATATATACATATATATATACTCTAAATATATATATTGAGGTATGAAGTATGATTCATATTGAGGTGCAAATGTATTTCAAAATCTGCTAGTGAACTAGAATTTGGCTAGGAAATAATTGAACTTAAAAATACTGGAAAAGTAAACAGCAGTCCAATTTAAGTTTAACCAAAACCTAACTGATTAATGTATAAAGAAACCTAGAAGAAGCATCTGAAAGGTCTCATTAAGCTGCCCTGTCTCTGGGCTTTAGAGGCTATACAGAAAAAATTGCTTAAAGACAGAAAGTTTTACAATGGGTTGAATTAAGGGTATTCATTTGCTGCTTCCTCCTCACCTTCTTTCAACACTCCACCAACCCTGTACTCCTACCTTTTGCAGGATTTTACATGTCAGTATTTTAATGTCCAGTCACATTATATCAACATGTCCACATGAATAAACTTCTGCATTTCCACATACGCCATTACACCTGTGAGTGCGGCATATTAAAAGACTGGCAATTTTTGAACTGGTAAAAATATTATTAGTGTTTAAAATTGTCATTAAGAAGCATTTTTAAGCAGAAAGAAAACAAAGAAATGCATTTTTAATAATAAGCATGTTTTAGTAAGAAATGGGAAAAATTATTTCTTCTCATAAAATTGTTCACCTACATCACCAGATCCACACATCGGATGTGGACTGGATCTATCACTCAGAACCACATCAATGTAAGCTCCTTAGCTCAGTTTTGGGCACTAAAACACACACAATTATAAAGTTGGATCCACATTACATATAACAAAATATGTACCTGTATTCTGACTTAAGTCTTAAATAACCTCTATTCGATTAATACTGAAAATGAATGCAGGCAGAGATTATATTCCTTTATAAAAATAAAAATAAATAAATGAAGCCTTTCCCCAACTATTGTCCCCTGTTCCCCTCCCCCCCCCCCCCCATGTTGAGTACATTTTCTCTCCATCATTTTTAGTTATATTTGCACAATTTCTATCTGTGATCGAAAGAGAAATCCAAGTGTTGTTGAAGTCTAAGGCCAAACTTCCTTACCAGGGATCTTCATAGGATCATATGATGAAGAAAATGAGTGTTTATTTCAATGAAAGTGGTGTAGTGAACAGGAAATTGTATATCATGAACATGATATGTTCAAAACATGAACATGTTTTCATGTTCATTTAAACCATGTGAACCTGTCAACTTTCTAACCTGTAAAAAATCTCAAATACAAAAGCGTGTTAGTATCCTCTAAATCTCTGTCACATCTAGAGTTGATACCTACGATTCTATTGTTTACATATTAATCAGCATAATCCCCTTTTTGTACGGAACTGTTGAGCCTTCTCCTCTGGACCATACTGGATATGAATCTGAAAATACTAGCACCAAGAAAACCATTAATGAAGAGGAAATAACAAAAGGCAATGGTGCAAACACAATGCTTGCAACCCAGTCACTTCATATGTCTGTGGGAGAAAAATGCAGGGAGCAGAAGGGAGAGAGAGAAAAAGCTTGAGTCAGAAGCTGTCACTGTGAGCCAGTCAAAACAAACAGCAAGGTTCAGGGAAGCCCAGCTGACACCTCATCACCAGTATCAAACAAACAAGATCCAGGCCATGCATAAGACCCGATCACTTCTACTGCTTTCAGGATTAAAACTATCAAAGCAATCCACAAGAACAAAAAATATTCTCAAAGATGTCCAAACCAGCAAGGAACTAATTTTCCAGCTGAAAATGTGCAATGACTCAAAACCACAAAATCCAACAAAAAGAGCAAAGATACAGGCCTCACCATTAACAAAAAAGAAAGAATCATAAAAGAGCACATTAATGGGAATGTGCTAGTGGAAAACCACATCCAAAGGAGGATGGACATGAGGCAGTATGATTCACAGCCTGTGTGTTGTGCAGTAATGCACAACAGGTTTACAATAAAAAGCTGAAATGACGTAAAACTAATAGACTTCTGCTGCCTGTCTTTCTTCCTAGGAGCCTGTCGCATTAAGGGGGACTTAATCAGTACAATGTTTGCCTGTTTGTCCTGCCAAGGGCTTTCACTGAGGCAGTATCGTAAGGCTGAATGTATTTAATAAGGCAACAGATATAACAGATTTGGAATTGCCATTGATAAATACATTTACCACAATAGCATGAATGTACAATAATAGTGCTAGCAAAATACTATCCTAGGTATTCCTCAACAAAGGGTGAAGGCACAGAGCTTACCAAGAAGGCATCCATGTCTTGTTGGAGGAGGAGTACAGCCTGTTGACTGCCTTTTCTAAGTTTTCAATTTCTTCCCCCCCAACACCTTTTTTTCCTCATTCTTTTTTTTTTTTTTTCGTAACACTTTTTGTTCTTGTTGTTTTGTTTCATTTACACCAACTGCTATCATTCTTTTATATCCTAACCTTATTTGTTCCCACTCTGGAGCAATGTTTAGCATGATTTGGGTGAAGATTCAAGTACTACAGCCACATACGTTTAGCATGTACTTCATTAAACTTATTACCATATTTAGGATGTTAACTTTAATGTTCATTTTACAAATAATAAAGCAAAAAGTTTCACTCTGGGCACCATGGCCCAAGACTGTTCTGCCACCAAAACAGGGCCATCCCACCAACATAGGACTCCCTCTTTCAGCAACCTCTCATAAAAAGCCCATGGACCTCCACCCACAAAGTCTGTGTAACAGACAAACAAGAGCAAGCTGCTGAAAACCCTTCTGCAAAAGGGTGGTGCTTATCAGTAATGCTAACACGTATGACTATTCTCCACAGAGTCTCGGTAATCTTTTACCCCTTTTACTTTGCAAGGGCATCTAGCTTAAGTGACATGCCAAACATGTGCCTAACAAATACTGTTGTGGAGTTTTGAGACCTTTTTTTCAGAGGCATGAAATTTCGAACATCTGACTGGGGACCCAATTTGGTCTCACATTTCCTTATCCACAAAATGACTGAGGACAGTTCTCTTCATCAGCTAACCACTTTTTTAACTTTTATATGAAATGCAGTATTTATTATCAGACTGAAAACACTGGCAGTTCAGATATTAACACCTCTGAGAAGAGCTACAGCTGTTTCTGAAAGTGGAGTGACTGAAATCCAGTTACTTCAGGCAGTTGAAGAAGAAAAATGCAGGTAGCAGAGGAGAGAGAAAAACCTCAAGTCAGAAGTGATTACTCTGAGCCAGCCAAAGGAGACAGCAAGGCTGAGGGAAGTCCCGTTGAAGTTGCATACGACCAGCTGCAAACGGTAACGCGGCTTGTTAAATGGACAAAGTCCATCCAGACCAGAGACAGATGAGGAAGCACTGTGCGAGCCCAAACACTAAAATCCCTTCCACAGCATTCAGAAGGAACACTACGACCGCTGTCATTAAGGGTCATAAAGGTTCTGAAAGACATCAAAACTGGTGAGGAACTGGTATTCCAGTTCAACATTTTTCCAAACAACAGAATCACAAGAAACAGAAGAACCGGAGGGGCCAAGCTGTGCTCTGAGGTGTGGCTGCTGGAACCTTCTGGAACCTTTCAGAACCATCTGTCACCTCACAGGGCAGCCCCAACCTCTCCTCACACCAGCCAGCCCTGCGGCCCCCTCACCTCCCTAGGTGGTGCTGCCAGCACCCAGTGCAGAATGGCCCCAGCACCACTCAGGTCCAGTGAAGCCTCAGTCCCTGCGGTAATGTGGTAATGAATGGGGTTTCCCATTCATACTTCTCAATTCATGTTTCAAAGGCAGTGTCAGAAGCATGGAAAATTCTTACATGTTCCACTAATATCCTGCAGTAATGTGAAAGCTTTGTGCACAGGTTTCTCGTGGGGAGCAAGTTACTCCGGAGACAAACGGACAACTGGCACAGATGAGGCAAGCACTATACCAGCCAAAAAGCACAATGCCCTCTGCCGCTTCCAAAATCAAACGTATTAATGCAACAACCAAGAATCATCCAGATTCTGTAAGATGGCCACATCACCTCGGAGCTGCTCTGCCATTTCAAAATGTCTCTGAACAAGAAAATCAAAAGTGTCCAAAAGGTGAAACGTGTTCAGAGGAGATGCTCCCTAAGCCTGAGGAGCTGCAGATGAGGGAGCCATTACAACAGACAAAAAGCAAAATCATTTCCACTGCTTCCAGGATTAAAACTATTAATGAAATCCATAAGAATCAAAAAAAATCTCAAAGACATCCAAACAAGCAAGTAAATGCCTTTCTGGCTGAAAATGTGCAATGGTTCGAAACCACAGAACCCAACAAAAAGAACAAAGATGCAACCCTCACAATCTATGTGTTGTGCAGTAACACACAGCAAATTTACAAATTTATAAAAACAGGGGATGGCTTAAAACTAACAGACTTGTCTGAACCTTTGCTACCTATCTCTCTTCCTAGGAGTCTCAGCAGTCTTCTACCATCTTTCTTTGGCAAAGGCATGTGTGAAAAGAAAAACTGCAAAAATCACAACTTATAATGTCTATAGCGTATCTGGACCCTACGAGCATCCAGATTGCAGGTTACCACAGAAATGGAGCTCCCTGATGTGCTTTTTGGCACAATGAAGCAAAACCTCCTCATTATCCTATCCCAGTTCAAAACATAGGAGGTGTGTGATTTTTTCACTTTCACAGCATTACAGTTAGTAGAACACAAACAAAACTCTCAAATTGGTAGCTATTCATTCATGGATAACAAAATGAACACTACCACTCTGACAATTCTTTGTGTGGTCCTGGTTCAGTTAAAAATAATCTTAGCCACATGTTGGGAAATAACTTGTAATTTTCTGATATTTGTACCTAGGAACTGCACTTTCAGGAGAAATTGAGATGTGCATGCTCTAGCAGGACAAGTACAGCAATCTGGGTATGTTTTTGAAAGCATTTTTAGCATTCAAAAAGAGGTTACAAGCCCAACAACAGAGTACTTAGAAGGGCTGATGCAGATGTGATCACAACCTGTGAGGGTTACCAGCTATCTGGTAACCCTCAGGCAGCTGCAGAAGAAAAATGCAGGTAGCAGAAGAGAGAGAGAAACCTCAAGTCAGAAGTGATTACTCTGAGCCAGCCAAAGGAGACAGCAAGGCTGAGGGAAGTCCCGTTGAAGTTGCATACGACCAGCTGCAAACGGTAACGCGGCTTGTTAAATGGACAAAGTCCATCCAGACCAGAGACAGATGAGGAAGCACTGTGCGAGCCCAAACACTAAAATCCCTTCCACACCGTTCAGAATGAATGCTACGACCGCTGTCATAAAGGTTCTGAAAGACATCAAAACTGGTGAGGAACTGGTATTCCAGTTCAACATTTTTCCAAACAACAGGATCACAAGAAACAGAACAACCAGAGGGGCCAAGCTGTGCTCTGAGGTGCAGCCGCTGGAACCTTCCGGAACCATCTGTCACCACACAGGGCGACCCAGCCTTCTTCTCACACCAGCCAGACCCCACCTCCCTGGTGGTACCACCAGCACCCAGCACAGAATGGCCCCAGCACCACTCAGGGCAGTGAGGCCTTGGTTCCAGAGAGCCAAGCTGAAGCTGGTCTAGAACGGCTCCACTTGCCCTAGGCTTGTAATTTTTGCACAATGAAGCAAAACCTCCTCGTCAAAATACGTATGTTCTGAGACAACAACAGGAGAACGACACTACAAATGCACAACAAAATCAGCACTCAGGCTTTAGCTCCCTGTCTGAAAAAGAAGCTAGGGGTACCTGTAAAAATAAGGGCAGTAAGGGAAAAGGTGACGAAACTGAGAATGTGCAAGGTAAACTGAATAACACAGGACGATCACAGATTAGAGAGGAAAGTGGAAAGGGGAATAATGAGGGCGATAATGTGGTTGGGCATAGTGCTGAGAACGAGTGAGAGAATTAATGAAACTGATGATTTCAGAGTTATACAGGTTACTAACATTGATGAAGGAACAGTCCAAAAGAATCATAAAGAGTTCAACTTCAATAACAACAACAATAACAATTACATCCATGTTATCACATTCAAATATTTGTAGGCAGGAAACAGTTCTCTCAGCTCCATCTAACCCAGTGACAGAATTAAGCCATGCAATTTGCACTGCATCACAGCATGCCTTTGAAAAGCTGGAAAATCAGTCTGGAAATGAAGAACTATTTGAAATAGCTGAATCTTTTGAGAGCTATTTTAGCAATACTGTAACTGTCTCACTGGATGAACAGAATTCAGAAGATAAAGGTGCTGTTACCTCTAATAGTCTTGATCAATTTAATAAAGATGCCGCTTGTCAGGAGTCTTGTACTAATAGCATATCAGTTCTAAAGGAGGCAATGAATACAACACTCCCTGTTGACAGTGACTTGGTATGTATTGGGGAAGAATCAAGAAATGACAGAACTGTAAATACTATTTTATCTGACATTGTGAAAACATCTTTTCTTAAAGACTACCTCATTTTAGACTTTGGTCTAATAGAATCCACAGATATAACTAAAAGCACCTCCAGGTCATATTCAAAAGACGACAGGAATTGTGATATGGAACTGAATGATATTAATGCCTGTCAGGAAGATGAAATAGTCCTGAGTGCCTGAGAATGACAAAAGCATAAGTTTAGATTAGTGAGCTCAAGATATACAGCTTTTCCATCATCCCAAAGAGAAAAAGTCAAGTCTGAGCAGCTCATTGTAGAAGACCAAATTAAAAGAAATAAATTATATCATAAAAATGAACAAAACAGCTAAGCAATCTGCTGTTTATGTCTAACATTGACCAAAAACATAGCCTTCAGCCAGTAACAAATACTGAAGGTGATGCCTGCCCAGTGACCTATGTTTAACAGCCATTGTACCCTAACCACAAGAAGTGTAACATAGTCAATTGTCCTATAAACCAATACTTCTATGAATGGCTAAATGAGATCTTAATTGGCTCTTAAAGATAATTGGTGAAATCAATCTTCCTTTTAAAAATGCAAGAATGTGAACACAAGACAAGAAGACCATGTTGAACTTAACAATCAACTTAAAAAGTATCCCTCTTACCCCACTGACACATTCTCCTACGTTCAGTTGATTCCACTTTTTTTCTTCTCCTCACTATCTTAACATTGTTGTACAGCTGTACAA
>NW_023311444.1:0-2114 GCF_011077185.1 Oxyura jamaicensis | reverse complement strand
CAGGTCCAGGGAAGTGATTGTCCCCCTGTACTCAGCTCTGGTGAGGCTGCACCTCGGGTACTGTGTTCAGTTTTGGGCCCCCCACTACACAAAAGATATCAAGGTGCTCGAGCAAGTCCAGAGAAGGGCAACAAAGCTGGTGAAGGGTCTGGAGAACAAGTCTTATGAGGAGCAGCTGAGGGAGCTGGGAATGTTCAGCTTGGAAAAGAGAAGGCTCAGGGATGACGTTATCGCACTCTACAGGTACCTGAAAGGAGGCTGTAGCAAGGTGGGGACTGGTCTATTCTCCCACATGCCTGGTGACAGGACGAGGGGGAATGGGCTAAAGTTGCACCAGGGGAGGTTTAATTACAGTCTTTATGGTTTCCCATCTGTGCCAGGGGACTTCCTATGCATTTAAATAATTGATTTACACTTTCCACAGTACCTGATAGTTTGTAAACAATCCCAATTCTGCTTTGTAAGACTGAAGCTATATTGTCATCAAGACATTAATTTAATG
Organism: Oxyura jamaicensis; assembly: GCF_011077185.1. NCBI lineage: Eukaryota > Metazoa > Chordata > Aves > Anseriformes > Anatidae > Oxyura > Oxyura jamaicensis. The sequence goes on along the minus strand of NW_023311444.1, from coordinate 1,612 downwards.
TCATTGCATTTGTAGCTATCAATTCCCAGAAACACACTCTAATAATACTAACAACAACAACACCCTACCACCAACAACAACAAACGATCTGGCATGCTTCATTACTGAATGGATCACTTATTTCTCTGTCTACTGCTAAATTAAATGTCTCATCTCATCAACCTTCAAAATTTGTCTCATGCTTTGTGATTCAGTATTTCTCCTACAGCTGAAGTCAGGCTTGTACATTTACCAGTCTCTAGATCTTCCTATTCTTTTTCTGAGTATGAGAAACACCAAACTAACAATTCTGCAGACCTTGGGAACAACTGATACACTTATAAACCATCCATTATTTTCACCAAGGCCTTTCATGTTCCCCTCACTACTTTTATCATAGTTCTAAGATAAAATTCATCAGGTTTTTATATTTTTTAATATTTCATATATATATATATATTAAGAACAGTTTTATTATCTGCACGTGTAAGAGGTCACACTTACTGCCACTCTACCTCCAGAATGCCCTCACTTTAGCTTATATGAAGAGGAAGGTTTGCTTTTAACCACTAATACTACTAATTGTAGATTGGTGTCTTGATTTGCTCAGTTACTCCTTAGTTTAGTGGCTATGGACTTTGACATTTTCCTCTTCCATTCAATATTCAAAATAAATAAATAGATAAGAACCAACAGCAGAAAGGAATTTAAATCTCTTTTATATTCAGTGGATTAAAATCCCTGATTCAAAGATTACTACTTCATGGAACAGCATTCCCTGTATCCGTTGGGATGCAGACCCCACTATGCTAGATGCTGTGTGAACAGAACCACAAGATGGGTCCCTTCCCAATAAACATATGAGTTAAGCGTGTGAGACACACACACACAAAACAGAAGTGTTCAAAGGCAGATAAAAGGAAAATAAAAATAAATAAAAGTTCAATGCATGGTCCTCGTTACTACAGTACTTCACAATCCCTGAACATTTTTGTTCTTGTATCTATCCTGTAAGAACGGTTCTCTACATTTTAATCAGAGTATTGTTAACCTGTACAGTTTTAGCCTTAGAGTAAATTCAGTCATCAAACGTCCCTCTATACTCACAAGCTAGAATGACTCTCTCAGGGAATTCATGTCCTTAGATGTCAAGGGAGCATAATAAGACATGAACCATTTTCATTTCTACTAAAGGAAGCCTGGTCAAACCACTTAGGTTATACACATAAATTTTAGGTATTCAAAATATGAGACAAAAAGTGCTGAAGTTCCTAAAGAGCAAATATATGCTCAACTAGGTAACACTGGCCTTGTTCAAAGTGTCATGCTTAAAATAAAACAGAGGTAGGCATGAATCAAATAAAGAACTTACTTGAGGAACACGACTTCAAGCCTCGAGACTACTGTTCTAATGACTCAGCCAAGCTTCAGACACACAGTCCAACAGCTATTTAGCACTCAATGCACAACTTTTTAAAGCTGCAACTGAGACTATGGTCTGACTGCTATAATTAAGTTATGTGATTCATGCAAACCCTGCAAAAAGAGCAGAGCAAGAAAGCAATGCAGATGGGCTGAGGCCAACTGTATGAAGTTCAACAAGGCCAAGTGCCGGGTCCTGCACTTGGGGCAC
>NW_023311443.1:0-5562 GCF_011077185.1 Oxyura jamaicensis | reverse complement strand
CAGACCCAACACAACCTCCACCCCTTATTCCATAACATTTGTGTCACACTCAGGTCCCCATAGTTTAGTATATAGATATTTCATCACCATTATTCTCTGTCTATTAAAGTGTTTATACATCTGTACTTTTCATTCCACAGGCTTTTCCCAAAAATGTTCATAAAAGCTGTTGATGGTTTCAGCTTCATCTGTCAAAATGGTCACTCAGGGCAGGCGAAGTTGATTTTCTTGACACCAGCACCAGCTTAGCTCATGTCACTGTTGCATTTGCCCGGTTCCTTGCGAAGTTGACCTGTCATTGGTTCTGCAATGTCCTCCTGCAACACATAACTTGGATTACAGATTAATTTTCTCTCAAGGTTAAATCTCCTTGAGGCACACACCTGATATCCCCATCCTTCTGCATTACCCACCAGGTATACCCTGGTCCTTGGGCAAAGACAATCCCACAAGTGGGTTTGCCTTTTCCCATGACAGGAGTAACCCACACCGCCTTCCCCATCCACTTCCCTACATGCACTACGGGGACTTTAGCTTCTCCCACAGTGTGTAGGGGTTTTGTTTCAGCAGGACCAGGACGGCTTTCAGACCCCCTGTTGTTAACTAGCCAAGTGGCCTCTGGTAGATTCATGTCCCAATGTTTCCACGTCCCAGCACCCAATGCTCGTAACATAGTTTTTAACAATCCATTGTATCTCTCAACCTTCCCAGAAGCTTGTGGGTGATAAGGGATGTGATACACCCACTCAATGCCATGTCTCTTGGCCCAGGAGGTGACTAAATTGTTTCGAAAGTGACTCCCATTGTCGGATTCAATTCTTTCTGGTGTACCATGTCGCCACAGCACTTGTCTTTCCAGGCCCAAGATAGTGTTTCGGGCGGTGGCATGGTTTACTGGGTATGTTTCGAGCCACCCAGTTGTTGCTTCTACCATGGTTAGTATGTAACGTTTGCCTTGGCGGGTTTGTGGGAGTGGTCCGATGTAGTCAATCTGCCAGGCTTCACCATATCGAAATCCAAGCCATCTCCCCCTGTTCCAGGGAGACTTTATCCTCATGGCTCGTTTGATTGCAGCACATGTCTCACACTCATGGGTAACCTGCGTGATGGCCTCCATGGTCAGGTCCACCCCTCGATCACGAGCCCATCTGTATGTGGCATCCCTCCCCAGATGCCCTGATGTTTCATGGGCCCATCGAGCTACAAACAGCTCACCCTTACGTCCCCAGTCCAGGTCCACCTGAGCTACTTCAATTTTTGAAGCTCGATCCACTTCTTTGTTGTTCTGATGTTCTTCGGTGGCACGATTCTTAGGCATGTGGGCATCTACATGACGTACCTTTACATCCAGGTTTTCTACCCGGGCAGCAATATCTTGCCACAGAGTAGCAGCCCAGATAGGTTTACCTCTGCGCTGCCAGTTGTTCTGTTTCCATTGCTGTAACCACCCCCAAAGAGCATTTGCCACCATCCATGAGTCAGTGTAAAGATACAGTACTGGCCATTTTTCTCTTTCAGCAATTTCTAGGGCCAGTTGTATGGCTTTCACTTCTGCATATTGACTCGACTCACCTTCCCCTTCCATGGCCTCCACAACTTGTCGGGTGGGACTCCACACAGCAGCTTTCCATTTCCGATGGCTCCCTACCACACGGCAGGATCCGTCAGTGAATAACACATACTGCTTTCTGTCTTCTGGCAACTCGTTGTATGGTGGTGCCTCTTCAGCACGAGTTATCTCTTCTGTCGGTATTCCAAAATCCTTACCCTCTGGCCAGTCCATAATCTCTTCCAGGATTCCTGGGCGGTTGGGTTTCCCCATTCGAGCCCGCTGCGTAACTAACGCTATCCACTTACTCCATGTAGCGTCAGTTGCATGATGTGTAGTGGGGATTTTTCCTTTGAACATCCAATGTAACACAGGTAGCCGTGGGGCCAAGAGGAGTTGTGCTTCTGTACCAACAACCTCTGAAGCAGCTCGAATCCCCTCATATGCTGTTAATATTTCTTTTTCAGTTGGGGTGTAATTGGCTTCTGATCCTCGAAAGCCCCGGCTCCAGAACCCCAAAGGTCGACCTCGAGTTTCTCCTGGGGTCTTCTGCCAGAGGCTCCAGGTGAGGCCATGCTCCCCAGCTGCAGTGTAAAGTATGTTTTGTACAGCTGGTCCGGTACGGACAGGCCCAAGGGCTACTGCACGAGCTATTTCTTGTTTGATTTGTTCAAAGGCCTGTTGTTGCTCGGGGCCCCACTCGAAAGAATTCCTCTTTCGAGTCACTCGATATAGAGGACTCACAAGCTGGCTATAGCCTGGAATATGCATTCTCCAAAATCCAACGAGGCCTAGAAAAGCTTGTGTTTCTTTTTTGTTAGATGGTGGAGACATAACCGTAATTTTGTTGATCACGTCCGTTGGAATGTGGCGACGTCCATCCTGCCATTTTACCCCCAAGAACTGGATTTCCTGTGCGGGTCCCTTGACCTTATTCTGTTTGATAGCAAAGCCAGCTTTCAAGAGAATTTGAATTATTTTCTTCCCTTTCTCAAAAACTTCCTCTGCTGTGTCCCCCCATACGATGATATCATCAATGTACTGCAAGTGTTCAGGAGCATCCCCCTGTTCCAGTGTCGTCTGGATCAGTCCATGGCAAATGGTAGGGCTGTGTTTCCACCCCTGGGGCAGTCGATTCCAAGTGTACTGAATGCCTCTCCAAGTGAAAGCAAACTGTGGCCTGCATGCTGCTGCCAGAGGGATGGAGAAAAATGCATTAGCGATATCAATTGTTGCATACCACTTGGCTGCCTTTGATTCCAGTTCGTACTGGAGTTCTAGCATATCTGGCACTGCAGCACTCAGTGGTGGCGTGACTTCATTCAGGCCCCGATAGTCCACTGTTAGCCTCCACTCGCCATTAGACTTTCGCACTGGCCATATAGGACTATTGAAGGGTGAGTGAGTTTTGCTGATCACTCCTTGTCTCTCCAGATGATGAACTAACTCGTGGATAGGGATCAGGGAGTCTCGATTGGTGCGATATTGCCGCCGGTGCACAGTTGTAGTCGCAATCGGCACTTGTTGTTCTTCAATCCTCAGCAATCCTACGGCAGAAGGGTCTTCTGAGAGACCAGGCAGGGTAGACAGCTGCTTAATCTTCTCTGCGCTCAAAGCAGCTATGCCAAAAGCCCACCGGTACCCTTTTGGATCCTTGAAGTACCCTTTCTTGAGGTAGTCTATGCCGAGGATGCACGGAGCCTCTGGGCCAGTCACGATGGGGTGTTTTTGCCACTCATTCCCAGTTAGACTCACTTCAGCTTCCAATACAGTTAGCTCTTGGGATCCCCCTGTCACTCCAGAGATAGAGATAAGTTGTGCCCCTTGGTGGCCTGATGGCATTAGGGTACACTGTGCACCTGTGTCCACTAAAGCTTTATATTTCTGCGGTTCCGGTGTGCCAGGCCATCGAATCCACACAGTCCAGTAAATCCGGTTGTCCCTCTCCTCTACCTGGCCAGAGGCAGGGCCCCACTAGTCCTGGTTGGAGCATCTGTCAATTAATTCTTCCAAATGTGAATTAGAGGTCTCTTCGTCAGGGTCAGGAGTAATGCTAGCTTTTCTACTGCCTCTGGGGGTTTGCCCAACAGAAACTGGGGCAGCAATCCTCCTAGGGGCCTCTTTTCTTGTTGCCATGTCTTTCCGTAGTTCACGTACCCGAGCAGCTAGGACCGAGGTCGGTTCACCGTCCCACTTCCTCATATCTTCCCCATGGTCACGTAAATAAAACCACAAGGTACCCCGTGGTGTGCGTCCTCGATTCTCTCTTGCTTGAGCCGGAGAATGCTGGCACTTAATAGCTGAAAGATTCTTCCATCTAGGTGGGGAGGAAGTGATATGTTCCTCTAACCGCTGGGACAGTCTCTCCACGGCTGAAATGCAGGCCCGTATTGGGGCAGTGAGGTTTTCTTCATATCTATGAAGCTGAATGGACACATTGTCCACTGTTGGCCCCATCCCCTCATTCCAATTCATTGCTGCCAGTGTGCTGGCGTGTGATGAGGGTGCAGCCCGTACAAACTTCCGCCACATAGATGTCGTGCATTGGACTTCGTCGGGATCTTGAGGTGTCTGAGCATTGTTTAAATCACTATAAATCATCTCCAGCACAGCTAATTCCCTCAGTTGCTGGAGACCTTTCTCCATGGTGGCCCACTTGCCTACTTGGTATACAATATCTTCCTTGTGGGGATACCTTTCTTTCACGGCTGCCAGGAGTCGCCTCCAGAGGCTGAGGACCTGTGCCTCTCTCCCAATTACTCTGTCAATGAGCCTTTCTCTAGAGAGGGATCCCAGCTGCTTGGCTTCACTGCCTTCTAGTTGTTGGCTATTGGCCCCAGCATCCCAGCATCGAAGCAACCAGGTGAGGATGTGCTCACCTGGATGACGACTGAAATCCTTTCGTATTTCTCGCAACTCACTCAAGGATAGAGATCGAGTGGTTTCTGATTCATTTATTATTTCAGTCTCTTCTCCCTGATGTTGTGATGACGCTGCTTTAGAGGTGCCTGCCTTTTCCTCCTCTCCCTCCTCCTCAGGATAAGCTTCTTCCCTTACTAAACGAGCTGACTTCCGTTTCCATTGTTTTGTCTTGACTATAGGGGCTACTGATACCATAGATGGTTGGTCGTTTGGGGTGGTCACAGTGTGTGTTATCTCATTATCAAGTTCAGAAACTTTCTTATCCCCTTGAGGGTGCTGGGCAGTGTTAATTGACATTTGATAGGCGTGAGCCAGACCCCAGCAGAGTGCAGCAAGCTGGTGGAGTTCTCTGGTATTGCCAGGGTCAGGGCATACGTCTTTCAAACATTCTACCAGTTTTTGTGGATTTTTCACTTGTTCAGGGGTGAAGTTAAAAACCATTGGAGGAGAAAACCGTGACAGGTACCTGCCCATATCCCCCCACACACCCTGCCACCCACAACTACTTTGCCTCGGGGCAGGTCTTTGGATGCTATTCTTAATAAATTGTTTGATTTTGGGAAGGAAGAAAAAGAATAGAACTAGTAATAGGAGGATGACATCTGACCAAGGGTATCCAAAAAACTCAAAAGCTGCTGTGATTAGCCCACAGGGAGAGAAGAAAAAAGCACCAGCCCTGATATTATTCATAAATTGACTGCCAGGGAAGAAAAAGAAGGCAGTGTAATTCTTCATATTTCCAGAAAGATAATCTCCAGGAGACCAGAAGGATAGCAGTGCAGGGCCTGAGTACCAGACAAAACTGGAGGCCAGCATGTTACCACACAGTGTGATAAAGAAACGAAACACAGATTTCAACACGTTCTCCGATCGGATATAGAGGAAGAAAGAGAAAAGAGAACGGATTACGTACAACATAGTCATACAGGAGAATATTAACAGCAAGCCAAACATTGTGACTAGCAAGTACGTTAGGTGGAGTTACTTTAATCAATTCTACGGTTATCTCAACCCTCGAGCCCCACGTTGGGCGCCAAAAAGGACTGTGATGGTTTTACTCGAGTGGGCAGCCGAGCTCCACCACAACCGCT
>NW_023311442.1:0-2395 GCF_011077185.1 Oxyura jamaicensis | reverse complement strand
GGCCAGCAAGCCACCGATACAGCACACCCAACAGGGAAGACAAGGGTAAAGACTACTTAGCGAGTTGTTAGAAAGGCAGGGGGGGAACAAATGCAATGGAATTATGGAATCACAAAATAGACCAAGTTGTGAGGGACCCACAAGGATCATCGCGTCCAACTTGTGGCTCCACACAGGACCACCCAAAAATCTAACCACATTTCTGAGAGTGTTGTCTTGTGCTCCAGCAGGCTTGGTGTTGTGATGGCTTCCCTGGGGAACCTGTTCCAGTGCCCAGCCACCCTCTTGGGAAAGAGCCTTTCCCTAATATCCATGCTGAACCTCCCCTGGCACAGCCTCAGGCTGTTCCCTCAGGTCCTACTGCTGCTCACCAGAGAGGAGAGGCCAGCACCTGTCCCTGCACTCACCTCCTGAGGAATCTCTGGCCCTGGTGAAGTCTCCTCTTCTCTGGGCTGAACAAACCAAGGGACTGAAGCCACTCCTCATGCATCCTGCCCTCTAAACCCTTCACCATCTCTGTAGCACTCCTTTTGACAATCTCTAAGAGTTTTATGTTGTTCGATTGCGGTGACCAATTCTGTACACAGCTCTTGAGGGGAGGCTGCACCAGTGCAGAGTTGAATGGGACAATCACTTCCTTTGACTGGCTAGCAATGCTGTGCTTGATGTAACCCAGGACACAGAGGGAACTTTGGGCTGCCAGGGCACCGTGTTGACTCACAGTCCACTTGCTGTCAACCAGAACCCCCATGTCCTTTCATGCTGGGCTGCTCTCCAGCCTCTCCTCCCCCAGGCTGGACATAGATCCAGGGTTGCCCTGTCTCAGATGGGGAATTTGCCAGTTGCCCTTGTTAGATTTCATGCTGTTGGTCATAGCCCAGCCCTCTAATTTGTCAACATGCCTGTGTGAGGCTTCTCTACCCAAAATGGAGCCCTCGGGAACCCCCATAGTGACTCCCTGCCAGGCACAGGTAACCCCATTTGCAACTACATTTTGAGTCTGACCAATCAGCTAACAGCTCAACCATCACAATAGATATTTGTCTAATTGTATCCTTGCCATTTTGTTTGGAAGGACACTGTGAGGAACTTTATCAAAAGCTTTGCTGAACTCCTAAGAGATTACACCTACACATTATAAATGAGAGGGGTAACATCATCATTAAATAAATGTGCCAGTGCCTCATGCCCAGCACATCTAGGAAGCCCAGACCAGCGTGCATTATGGCAACGCCAGCAAATAGCCCCCCCTCCTCGCAACAACGCAGCCACAAACCACACAGCATGAGTGGCAAGCCATGACCTCACTTCCTGACACCCCACCTCTCCCATGCTGTGCTGCATCTATAGACAGCCCTCACACGCACTCTCCATGCAAATCCACGCAAAGTGCCACTCTAATTTAAATTGCTGCCACGGCCACAGAGACACATCCTGAACAGGAGGAAATGAAATGGGTGCGTTGTGGGAACGACAACACACCCCACCTCATTACTTGCCAGACTTTGGCATGTAAGAGCAGCTCACACCAAATGCTTGTCACGCGCAAAGGCTCTCTCATCCGCGGGGATTCAAGGACCAGAATATAAGCCAGCCCTGCTCCTAACACCCTCACACACTCCTCTGGACACCTTCTCCCCTGCACATAACAAGGTGAGCCTGAACCCTGCTCCCTTCCTTCACCTGCCCCACCAGGCCTATCTCTCCACACACCCTCTGACCCCAGCCTCAGCAGTGCTTCTGCCTCCCCACCGCCATGCTCCCCACAACCCTGGACCTCTCCACTCCCGTGGCCTCCCCCAGCACCACCCCTTGTGCACCCAACACAATTCACCTTCCCAACACCCTCTCTTCCAGGGACCCTCCACACCACAGACATGTCCTGCTACGACATCTGCCGCCCCTGCGGACCCACCCCGCTGGCTAACAGCTGCAACGAGCCCTGTGTCAGGCAGTGCGAGGACTCCCACGTTGCCATCCAGCCTCCCACTGTGCTGGTCACTCTGCCAGGACCCATCCTCAGCTCCTTCCCACAGAACACCGCCGTTGGATCCTCTGCATCAGCTGCCGTGGGCAGCAACCTCAGCGCCCAGGGAGTGCCCATCTCCGGGGGATTTGGAGGCTATGGCCTGGGAGGCTTTGGCTTCGGAGGCCTGGGCTGCTTCTCTGGCAGAAGAGCCTGCTACCCCTGCTAAGGACCCACGCCAACACCCCTGACAGCAGCTAACAATGCCCTTTCAAGCCACTTCATGGACTGAGGATGCTCTGATCTCTGGATGCTCTGGGAATATCTTCTACACAAATTGCATAGCTGCTGATGGTCACTCTGCTTGCAGCTCTGACCAGGGCCCTTCTGTTTGTGCTGCTGCCTTTTCACGAGTCTTCCTCAATAAAG
>NW_023311441.1:0-6546 GCF_011077185.1 Oxyura jamaicensis | reverse complement strand
ATGTCCTGGTTTCAGTTAGGACAGTTATTTTTCCTCCTAGTAGCTGGTAGGGTGCTATGTTTTGGATTAGGATGAGAAGAGTGCTGATAATATGCTGATGTTTTAATTGCTGCAGAGCACTGCTTATACTAAGCCAAGGACTTTTCAGCTCCTCGCTCTGTCCTGCCAGCGGGCAGGCTGGGGGTGCAGCAAAAGCTGGGAGGGGACAAACCCAGGACAGCTGACCCAAACTGGCCAAAGGGGTATTCCATACCATCTGACGTCATGCTAAACAATATATAGGGGTGGCTAGCCGGGCTGGGGGGGCCGGCTGCTCGGGGTTGGACTGGGCATCGGTCAGCGGGTGGTGAGCAATTGCATTGTGCATCACTTATTTGTACATATTATTATTATTATCATTATTATTTTCTATCTTAATAAACTGTCTTTATCTCAACTCACAGGCTTCACTTTCCCGTTTCTCTCCCCCATCCCAGAGAGGGAGGGGGGAGGGTGAGCGAACGGCTGTGTGGTGTTTAGCTGCCAGTCGGGTTAAACCACAACAGCTCTTTTTGGCGCCCAACGTGGGGCACGAAGGGTTGAGATAACGACAGATCTAATCAGAATGTTGATTGCTTTAATATCAAGTCTGCTGTGGCTGTATTCCAAACTGAATTTTATAGCACGTTACTTGCTGTATGTGATCCCTGTCGTGCTGTTTATCCTTTCCGGGCCCTGGTTTAAGATCGTTATGGTACTGTGCTGTGTAGCAATAGCTTACGATACGATGAAATATCTGGCCATGACTCTAACTTGGTATTTGTACGCAGCACTGTCGTCGACTCTGTACTTTGGAAACTATATCTCGGAAACTATTAACAATTACACCTACTGCCTTTTTCCATCAGGGAGTCAGTCTGTGAAGAGGACAGGGAAAGATATTTTTCCTTACTTGTTCACTCTCCCTTTCTCCTTCAGCACCCTCTTATCCCCCGAGCTAGTTACAATAGCTCTCCAAGATGTTGAATATCCTTGGGATACTCAGACCAGCATGTTCTTGTTGTTATGTCTCTTGAATGCGCTTCAGGTTTTGTTCAAGGTTAAACAACTACTTAGGGATCTCATGCAGAGATCTGTCCTGAGGCGGGATAATTGTGAGTGGCAGGGAGTGTGGGAGGATATGGGCAGGTGGCTAGAGCAGTGGGCACCTCCGATGTTTTGTAGATTCACCCCTGAACAACTGCAAAATCCTAAAAAACTGGTAGAATGCTTGCAAAAAGAGTGTCATGACTTTGGCAGTTCCAAAGTGACACAACTCACTGTAGCATGTTGGGGCCTGGCCTATGCCTATCGAGCTGCAATTGATGCTACTATGAACCGAGTGACAGACCCTGCAGCCGCCCCAGCTCCAGCTCCTGCTCCTGCAGCCGCTCCTGCGGCCACCCCAGCTCCTGCTCCTGCAGCCGCTCCAGCTCCTGCTCCTGCAGCCGCTCCTGCAGCCACCCCAGCTCCAGCTCCTGCAGCCGCCCCAGCTCCTGCTTCTGCAGCCGCTCCTGCAGCCACCCCAGCTCCTGCTCCTGCAGCCACTCCTGCAGCCACCCCAGCTCCAGCTCCTGCAGCCGCTCCAGCTCCTGCTCCTGCAGCCACTCCTGCAGCCACCCCAGCTCCTGCTCCTGCAGCCGCTCCAGCTCCTGCCCCAGCTCCTGCTCCTGCAACTGCTCCTGCAGCCACCCCAGCTCCTGCTCCTGCAGCCGCCCCTGCAGCCACCCCAGCTCCTGCTCCTGCAGCCGCCCCTGCAGCCACTCCAGCTCCTGCTCCTGCAGCTGCTCCAGCTCCTACAGCTCCAGCTCCAGCTCCTGCAGCTCCAGCTCCAGCTCCTGCAGCTGTTCCAGCTCCAGCTCCTGCAGCCGCTCCAGCTCCTGTGGCTGGGCCAGAGAAACGAGCCGTAGCAGTGCAAGTTGCCCCTGCAGAGGGTGTTCCAACCCCTGTGGCAGACCCTGTGGTTGGGTCAGAGAAACGAGCTGTAGCAGTACAAGTTGCCCCTGTAGACAAGGTGAAAAAATGGTATAGAGACTCAGGTCGTTTAGAACGCAGAGAGTCTTCTGCTAGGTCTAGGTGTAGAGAAGATGAGGTCGGGCTATCAGAGGAGCAGGAGGATGAAGATGGGGATGTTGAAAAATCAACAGTAGTTACCCGAAACCTATACCAGCGTGAGCTACGAGATGTGCGAAAAGATTTTGGTCGCTGCATAGGTGAGCAGCTTGTCACCTGGCTGCTCCGGTGCTGGGATACCGGAGCCAATTGTGTGGAATTAGAGGGCAAGGAAGCCAGGCGTCTGGGATCCCTTGCTAGAGATGCAGGCATTGACAAAGCAATTGCAGATGGAGCACGATCTCACAGCCTCTGGAGGCGTCTCCTGTATGCTGTAAGGGAAAGGTTTCCCTACAAGGAAGAACTTGTATGTCTGCCAAACAAGTGGACCACTATGGAGAAGGGAATCCAGTACCTGAGGGAATTAGCCGTACGGGAGGTGATTTATGAGGACCCAGACAATGGACAAGTACCCACAGATCCAGATGAAGTCAAGTGTACACGACCCATGTGGCGGAAGTTTGTACGGAGTGCACCATCATCATATGCCAGCTCATTGGCAATAATGGCCTGGAAAGAGGATGAGGAACCCACAGTGGGTGATGTGGCTAAACAACTCCGGCAGTACGAAGAAAGCCTCTCCTCTTCCCTACAGGCCTGCGTTTCGGCTGTGGAGAAACTTTCTGAAAAAGTCCACCACTTTGAAGAGAGATTATTTTCTTCCCCGCCTGAACGAACCAGGGTCCACCAACTAAAAGAGAATACTTTGGAGAAACTCTCTGAAGAGGTCCAGCAACTTAAAGAGAGTTTATTTTCCTCCCCTCCTGTACGAACCAATGTGTCTGCTATTAGGGGTAAGCGCTCATCCGTGCAAGGAAGACGATATGGTGGATACACACCTCGTGCCATCCTGTGGTTTTACCTACGTGACCATGGAGAGGACATGAGAAAATGGGATGGAAAATCCACCGCGACCCTAGAGGCACGGGTACGTGAGTTGCAAAAGAAAACAATTGGGAAAAAGGGGGTCTCTGAAAAGTTTGCTGCTCCAACTTCCAGCAGGCAGTCCTTTAAACACAGGAATGAAGATTCTGACGAGGATTAGAGGGGCCCTGCCTCCAGCCAGGGGGAGGAAAGGGACAATCGAGTTTATTGGACTGTGTGGATTCGATGGCCTGGCACGTCAGACGCACAGAAGTATAAGGCTTTAGTAGACACCGGTGCACAATGTACTCTAATGCCATCAGGCTATAAGGGGCCAGAACCCATCAGTATTTATGGAGTGACAGGAGGATCCCAGCAATTAACTGTATTGGAAGCTGAACTGAGTCTAACTGGGAATGAGTGGCAAAAACACCGTATTGTGACTGGCCCGGATGCTCCATGCATCCTTGGCATAGACTATCTTAGAAGAGGATATTTTAAGGACCCAAAAGGGTTCCGCTGGGCTTTTGGCATAGCTGCTTTAGAGACAGAGGGCATTGAACAATTGTCTACCTTGCCCGGTCTCTCAGAGGACCCTTTTGTTGTGGGGTTGCTGAGGGTCGAAGAACAACAAGTGCCAATTGCTACTACAACTGTGCACCGGCGGCAATATCGCACCGACCGAGACTCCCTGATTCCCATCCATGAGCTAATTCGTCAACTGGAGAGCCAAGGAGTGATCAGCAAGACTCATTCACCTTTTAATAGTCCCATATGGCCAGTGCGGAAGTCTAATGGGGAGTGGAGGCTAACCGTGGACTATCGTGGCCTGAATGAGGTCACACCACCACTGAGTGCTGCAGTGCCGGACATGCTAGAACTCCAGTACGAACTGGAATCAAAGGCAGCCAGGTGGTACGCCACAATTGATATCGCTAATGCATTTTTCTCCATCCCTCTAGCAGCAGAGTGCAGGCCACAGTTTGCCTTTACTTGGAGGGGAGTCCAATATACTTGGAATCGGCTGCCCCAGGGGTGGAAACACAGCCCTACAATTTGCCATGGACTGATCCAGTCTGCGCTGGAGCAGGGGGAAGCTCCTGAACACCTGCAGTACATCGATGACATCATTGTGTGGGGTAACACAGCAAAGGAAGTTTTTGAGAAAGGGAAGAAAATAATCCAAATCCTTCTGAAGGCCGGTTTTGCCATAAAACAAAGTAAAGTTAAAGGACCTGCACGAGAGATCCAGTTTTTAGGAATAAAATGGCAAGATGGACGTCGTCAAATCCCAATGGATGTGATCAACAAAATAACAGCTATGTCTCCACCAACTAGCAAAAAGGAAACACAAACTTTCCTAGGTGTCGTGGGGTTTTGGAGAATGCACATTCCAAATTACAGTCTGATTGTAAACCCGCTCTACCAAGTAACCCGTAAGAAGAATGATTTCGAATGGGGCCCTGAGCAACGACAAGCTTTTGAACAAATTAAGCAGGAAATAGTTCATGCAGTAGCCCTTGGGCCAGTCCGAACGGGACCAGATGTAAAGAATGTGCTCTACACCGCAGCCGGGGAGAATGGCCCCACCTGGAGCCTCTGGCAGAAAGAACCTGGGGAAACTCGAGGTCGACCCCTAGGGTTTTGGAGTCGGGGATACAGAGGATCTGAGGCCCGCTACACTCCAACCGAAAAGGAGATATTGGCGGCATATGAAGGAGTTCGATCTGCTTCGGAAGTGGTCGGTACTGAAGCACAGCTCCTCCTGGCACCCCGACTGCCAGTACTGGGCTGGATGTTCAAAGGAAGGGTCCCCTCTACACATCATGCAACTGATGCTACATGGAGCAAGTGGGTTGCACTGATTACTCAGCGGGCTCGAATAGGAAACCCCAGTCGTCCGGGAATCTTGGAAGTGATTATGGATTGGCCAGAAGGCAAATACTTTGGGATGTCATCAGAGGAGGAGGTGGTCCGTGCTGAGGAAGCTCCACTGTACAACAAGCTACCAGAAAATGAGAAGAGATATGCCCTGTTCACTGACGGGTCCTGTCGCATTGTGGGAAAGCATCGGAGGTGGAAAGCTGCTGTATGGAGTCCTACACGACGAGTTGCAGAAGCTGCTGAGGGAGAAGGTGAATCGAGTCAATTTGCAGAAGTAAAAGCCATCCAGCTGGCTTTAGATATTGCTGAACGAGAAAAGTGGCCAGTTCTCTACCTATACACTGATTCATGGATGGTAGCAAATGCCCTCTGGGGGTGGTTACAGCAATGGAAACAGAACAACTGGCAGCGCAGGGGCAAACCCATTTGGGCTGCTGCATTATGGCAAGATATTGCTGCCCGGGTAGAGAACCTGGTTGTAAAGGTACGCCATGTAGATGCCCATGTGCCTAAGAATCGGGCTACTGAAGAACATCAAAACAACCAGCAGGTGGATCAGGCTGCCAAGATTGAACTGGCTCAGGTGGACCTGGACTGGCAATATAAGGGTGAACTATTTGTAGCCCGATGGGCCCATGAAACCTCGGGCCATCAAGGCAGAGATGCAACATACAGATGGGCTCGTGATCGAGGGGTGGACCTGACCATGGACACTATAGCACAGGTTATTCATGATTGTGAAACATGTGCTGCAATCAAGCAAGCCAAACGGTCAAAGCCTCTTTGGTACGGGGGACGATGGCTGAAATACAAATATGGAGAGGCCTGGCAGATTGATTACATCACACTCCCTCAAACCCGCAATGGTAAGCGCCACGTACTTACAATGGTGGAAGCAACCACTGGGTGGCTGGAAACATATCCTGTGCCCCATGCCACTGCCCGGAACACTATCCTGGGCCTTGAAAAGCAAGTGCTATGGCGACATGGCACCCCAGAAAGAATTGAGTCAGACAATGGGACTCATTTCCGAAACAACCTTATAGATACTTGGGCCAAAGAACATGGTATTGAGTGGGTGTATCACATCCCCTATCACGCACCAGCCTCCGGTAAAGTTGAGCGATACAATGGACTGTTAAAGACTACACTGAAAGCAATGGGTGCTGGGACATTCAGAAATTGGGACACACATTTGGCAAAGGCCACCTGGTTAGTCAATACTAGGGGATCTGCCAATCGAGCTGGACCTGCCCAATCAAACCTGCTACGTACAGTAGAAGGGGATAAAGTTCCTGTAGTGCATGTAAGAAATATGCTAGGTAAAACAGTCTGGGCTACTCCTGCCTCAGGAAAAGGCAAACCCATTCGTGGGATTGCTTTTGCTCAAGGACCTGGATGCACTTGGTGGGTAATGCAAAAGAATGGGGAGGTCCGGTGTGTACCTCAGGGGGATTTAATACTGGGTGAGAATAGCCCATGAGTTGAGATGTATTATGTTAATTATTATATAATACTGTGTGTCATCACTACCATAGATGAAAATAGTGATTAACTAGAATGTATTGGAAAGAGTGTAACCTGAGCATGACATAAATGGTATGGAATAAGGGGTGGATATATGTCCTGGTTTCAGTTAGGACAGTTATTTTTCCTCCTAGTAGCTGG
>NW_023311440.1:0-3223 GCF_011077185.1 Oxyura jamaicensis | reverse complement strand
GTGGCCTTTCTGCTTCTCATGAGCTTCTTTGTACTTGTACTGAGAAACATCAAAAAAAAAAGGAACGTATGCAACCTCACCTTTCTCACCTGAATGCTACTGACAAGCATAGGCCTTCATCTTCCTATGCTGTCAGCCCTGTGACACCTTTCCCAGAGGTATTCCCTCAGTAAAGAAAAAGCTCCAGGCCACTCAAAGGGCAATCCCTCCAGGGTCCCAAAATGGCCTTCCTCAAGATGTACAAAAATTCATCCAGCTTTTCTTAATGTTCAGAAACAATGTAAAAAGGTACTGAAGAGGAAACCTGCAAGAAGCGGTCTCTGCAAGACCATTGTGAGCGCGAGATGCATTCCACAGCTTTCTCCTTAAAGTGTTTGGGAGTGGTGATTACAGGAACTGCAAGTATCCAGCAGCAGCCACATCTGCGGTGCTGCCAAAAGCAGTTTTAAGTTGTTTCTTGGTGTCTGGAAATTAACACTTCACTTTGTAGCCCTTCTCGCAAACTCACAAACATATCACAAAGCATCCTACGCACAGAGCACTTACCAACAGGCAGCCTCAAGCTGTAGAAGGAAGAAGCACTCAGAACAGGCTTTAAAATAACAGTGGGGCACAAAACCATACACCACTTCTAGCTGAAATGCTAGAAGCATTCACCCAGCTCTGCCAAGTGGGACGCAGGAAGAAACAAGACACAGCAACCACATGAGGAGAAGACGGTACCTCACTGGCGATGTCTCTGGAAGCCTTGGCGTGTTTGATGGGAATGGCATCAGCTCTTATGTCATAGCTTTTTGCCTTGGCCTCATCCCAGGCCTTCTGATAATGTTTCTGCAAAGATTAAACACCCGTGTTAATTCCGGCCAAGACTCGGTGATAGCAAGGACTTTCTTAACAACTACTTCTCTTGTGCTTAACTGCTTGGGTGCTCCTGAGCAGTTTGGCAATCACATTGGGTACTTCCAAGAAAGTGAGTGTAGGTAGACAGCCTTACTTTTCTTTTTACCTTTAGTTTCTCTCTTACCTTTGGTTTCTCTTTAGCCTTTTAAACAGCTGAAGAGAAACTGAAGTGCCTTCGTCTGTCTGGAGGCACCAAAGCAAGCACAAAAACATGAGAGCTCTGCCTTTACGGGCATCTTTGCCCAAAGAAGATTGGTCAGCCCACCTGGACTTGATGTCATTAGTACAGCTGGGTAAATACCATGCTTTCTAGTTCTCTGATGACTGTGGAAAATCAGAGATTGAATGCTATTGCAGGTCAGGCCACAACAAGCTCAGAAAAAAATAGCAATCAAAGCATGGGTGAGAAAAAAGGGGAGGAAGAGAAATGTCTGTTGAAGGAACTCATGAGGTATTTCACCCCTAATCCAATCTCATCAGGAACTTGTGTACAGTATTTTACATACATGCACATCAAGAACATGCTCAGAGTGAATGCAGTTTCCAGGCAAAAATTCCCAGCCAATTAATTCCTGATGAAAATGCAAAATGGGAAACTGCCTCCAGTTTTACAGGATCTCCAGGGTTAGTCCCATAATAAGAGGGGGCAAGTCAACACAAATCTGCAAATCAGCTCAGGGTTGATGAGTCTGCAGGCTCCTTCAACAACCCTATGGAAAATATTTCTCAGCTTTTGTCTAAGGAAGAAGAAGTCCTGCATAACTACATGCTGAACATTTACTTTTGCTAACAAACACACAGACTATCAAGCAAGGCAGGCGATTCCATGTGTCCCACCCTCAGGAATCTACAGAGTTTAGGACAAAATGCACCTGCTAAAATGTCCCACATAGGCAGTTCCATCACTTCCACATTCACACGGACTGCAAGAGGTTACAGCACCAAGAACTGGTGATCAAGATGAAGACCTCTGGTCATTTTCATTAAGGACCATCTGGTATGTTAACAGTACAAGCTCCGTACTTAATGATACACTCTGCCTTGACGCATTCTATGGTTCACAATAAAATCACACCAGAGAACAGCGTTAGTAGATGCCACTCCTTATGGCAAACTCTAAAAGAGCTCAGGCCAAAAACTCTAAGACTCTAAGTAGAAACACCCTTAACTTAATAACGCATTGCACATGTATCGATGTGGGTTCTTACGTTGCTGATGTTCAGAGCATTGACTTTGGATTGCAGCATTACGGGAGTATCAGAAGGAACGGAGATCTGCGTCTTGTCTTTATCCCACGCCTCACGGTACAGGTGCTAAGGAGAAAGGAAGCAAAGTGACATTGCAATGTGGTCTGAACACTGGCAAAAAAAAAAACACTGATGGGAATTCTTTGTAGTGTTGGTTTGCATTGGTTTCAAATTAAACGTTCTCATGATGGCAACTGCAGTCTCTGCCACTCGGAAATGTCACTGCACAAATGAAAGGTAAGCAAAAGGGGAGCTTACATCGCTGAGCTGCAAAGCATTGATCTTGGCCTGGACGACATCTGGCGAGTCAGTTATGCTGGTGAACTTCAACGCCTCTGGACGTGTGCGGTACAGCCTGTCGTTCAGGATTTCCTGGGCTTTCTTTACTTTAACCACATCCACAGAGCCTTCTGTCAGCCAGCCAATGCCTCGCAACCACTCCAGGTCCGACTTGTACACGTTCTGCAAATAAACCAAGGGTTACACCACTGCAGAGACAACTCTAAGTACAGAGACCTTCCCCAAATACAGGGCTTTCCCCAGGCTCCTTCTCCAACAGTCATACATCAACAGACAGTGCTTTGCACACCAACACAAGTAGCCATCTTTTAACATGCAGGCTCATCCACACAAGTTCAAAAACCCTATCACGACTGACGGCTTCTTCACAAGCACGTCCTTCTGAGAATATCGGCACAGTCACAGATATTTCCCACACACCCGACAGAAAGTTTATCTACAGTTACTCTCACTCACATCACTCTGCAGGTCGTAGGCTTTCCTGGCGTGGATCACGTCGTTCTGGTCAGGCAGACAGGTCCACTGGTGCAGGTAGTGGCGGTAGTCGATATCACTGACCAGCGTCTGGCACTCCTTGGCTGCCTGCACTGACAACGCATCAACGGGCAGGTGGATCTGGGTCTTTGAATCGTGGTATGCCTTCCTGTAAATGCGGTCGTTCTGCAGCAACATGGCACGCGCAGCCAACGACAGCTTGGGATCCTCCTGGGCCGTCCGGCACCCAATGTAGTGGCCTTTCTGCTTCTCATGAGCTTCTTTGTACTTGTACTGAGAAA
>NW_023311439.1:0-3174 GCF_011077185.1 Oxyura jamaicensis | reverse complement strand
GGATGACCCCACGGGCTAATTGGTGACCTCAGATGACCCCAGAACCCCCAAAAATACTGGAGCGGTGACCTCGGATGACCCCACGGGCTAATTGCTGACCTCAGATGACCCATATCCAAACTTTTAGTTGCTCACCTTGTGTTT
This sequence comes from Oxyura jamaicensis, assembly GCF_011077185.1. Lineage (NCBI taxonomy): Eukaryota > Metazoa > Chordata > Aves > Anseriformes > Anatidae > Oxyura > Oxyura jamaicensis. Next base: position 3,030 of record NW_023311439.1, on the reverse strand, counting down.
GTGTTACTAGGATCTCTCCGCTATCTGCTCTGTGGTGTTTATAGTCTCCGATGCCTCCACTTGCTGTGGTCACCTGGAGCCTCCTCAGCAGTGCAGAGGCATCCAGCGTTTTCCTGCAATACCCACAGAGTCATTTCAGATCTTTTGTGCTCTGGTTTCATTTTCAAGCTGTTAGACTGGGATGAAATCCCTTTAAGGTTGTGTTTTCCAGCTTCAGCTTTTACACTCCAGGTGAATGAAGCTTTCAGGCAAGAACTTTTGAGAAGCATGTAATGAGAAAGAATGGAGATTTGCACCAATCTTCCCTGATAATTCCCTCCAAAGAAAGTACAGACTATAAGTTAAGGTCAGAAATGGAAAACAGGCACCAGTCCATTTTTATTTCATGAAGGAACAAGAAGAGGCAGCTTGTTTTACTAAGAAAATTATTATGAGGTACATAGAAATTCCATCTGCACAACCTCCTTACAGTGTACAGTCTATGAAGCTTTTGCAGAGTATCAACCTCCGGTTTCATCCAGTCCTTCAGCAACAGGCTGCAGGTCTCTCACCACCACATCCATCTTCTCCTTGCGTCTTGATTGAGTCCATTCAGCTTCCTTTCTGTCAGCATTCACCTCTTGGGTTTGGTTAATAAAAGCTGTTAATGTTCGCTCACCTCAAGCCAAGCAGGAAACTGCTCTGTAATTACCTTGGTGACACTGCATTAAAATACAAGACAAATAAGGTTTCAGGCTAAGCCCTGCTTGGATGCAAAGTGCATCACACCCAGCTGGGTTCTATTACTCCCGCATGCAATACTGCACCTGTGTTTGTTATCTAATCAGCTCAGATTAGCAAACTGACCAGCACACAGGGCAAAGGCTCCTTACTCACTCACAGTTGCCTGTAAGGAGGAAGCCAGAAGGGAATACACTTCCTGATATTAATGCACATCACTGGAGGAGCAGCAGCATCTGCTTGGAGGCTCTGTGCCTTTCACGAGCAGCTGGGCCCCCTGAGGGAGACCCCTGCAAGTTCTTTAAAGTGGGATTCAGCATTGCTTCAAGTATTTTGAGATACACTGCACCAGCTCTCATTAAAAAAAAAAAAAAAAAAAAAAAAAAAAAAAAACAATGAGGGGACTGGATGGAAAAAAAATAAAAAATGTAAATTATTCCAAGATGGGAGGAGAGAGACTGGCTACAAGGAAGAACAATGAGACAATGCACAGTCCAAATGTTCATTTCCAAACACCCAGGCATTTAACAGCACTAGCTGAAGCCAAAAGAGCTTTCTATTCAGGTACCAAAATACAGATTCTTCCCTTCTGTGTGAACATGTTGAGAAAAGACAGAACAAGCCCATAAGCATGCAGCAAACCCTCAGTGGTCCTGGGTGTGTGTAGGGGGGTGTCCTGTGGGGCAGGGGGCTGGGGCAGCAGCGGGCACCCACCGGGCAAGAAGTCCAGAGCTGGGACAGCGACCAGGGCTGGCCAGGGCCCTGAGGCCCCCAGACCCAGCTGCAGTGGGGAACAGGGCTGAGGTCCAGCTGGGAGCCGAGGCAGGAGACGTGCAGCCAGCCAAGCACAGGCACAGCTCAGGTGGAAGGGCAAACGCCGGGGCGCAAATGCAGGGCCCGGCCAGGGGCAGAGGGTGCCGGGGTGCCACCCCCAGCCAAGGCTGCTCGGGGCAATCAGAGCCTCTTGGGGCACCTAGGGCCCTGATGCATGCTGAAAATACTGCCTTACGCATAAATGTGCATAAGTGATACAGAACATGGTTTTTCCTCTATCAAAATTAGCATAAACTGGGCACAACCTTAATAAAGACAGTAAACAGTGTTGCAGCATTTTCTGGGTGCATCTTAGAGGACGAGTAGATTCCTAAATGGTAGCATGCTTGCAATACCCTGCCGTGAAAGGTACCACAGGTCACATCCTGCTCCCTTCAAACCACCAGCAGAACACATACCGACAGCACCGCAGCTGGAATGTGGCCATTTCAGAAAACACCATCAGCCTCGAGTTTTGGGTGCAGTCTCTATTCCATGTTTAACAGGCCTGCTCATCCTGTTGGAAAAAACAAAAAAAAATCTTCTGTGATTCCAACAAAACCAGCAGTCAGAGCAGAGCATCAGACGGTGGCTTTATGAATTTTCCATACACGTATTCAGAAAGCAATGTCCAGGAAAGCAAAATACCAGGTCCTCAGCTAAACTGTGGGCAAGCGAGGTAATACCAATGGTGTCGGTTTGGTTGAACAAAGAAATGTTGTTTGGGCCTTTATTTAACAGTTTAGTTACATAGCAGACTGCTTTTCAATACCATTTAAAATAGACATTACCACCAGAGTTAATAAATTTGATGGCATTTTTATCCTCCGACAACAGTATTATTTATCCTTAAAATATAAATGTTCTGTTTTTCTCCGACATCTCATATTTATTCTTTCTAGAACTTGGCAATAAAATGTCCAGGAGAACCATGTACTTGTGAAAGAATGGAGCTGCAAGGGAACACCTACCTGATGGCAGGAAACGAGAAGCCATGCTGAGCTCCCAGCTGACAGCGCCTGTCCGTCTGCAAAAATGCTGCAAGATCCACAGAATCTAGAGAAGTCTCATCTTACCGAAATGTAATGGTTTGGTAATCCTAGTTGCTCCTCAGATACTCTGGGCTTAGGCTGTACAAATATCTCAGCTTGCAGGATCTGGGGCCTAAAATCAGTTCCCTGGAAAAAGCCCCACGGAACTTGCAAGGGTGAAGGAAGAAGCCTGGAAATAAACAGCGGTGGAAGAGACACCGATAAGCAAATTCAGTGGGTCTTGGTAGTGTTACCTGTAGGAAACTTAGAGCAACTTAGCCATGCGAATGGAAGAGCATTTCTTGAAGAAGTGGAGCATAACTTTCTGATTTAAAAGTATTGATGAACTGAAGTGGGAAGCTTCAAACCAGATTTTTCTCCTAGTGAGCAATTACCAGCTGCCTCCTCGGAAAGAAGCAAAGGAGAGCTGATGCTGTCCCTGCTCCCCCAGCTGGTTCCCTTCCCG
>NW_023311438.1:0-1431 GCF_011077185.1 Oxyura jamaicensis | reverse complement strand
CCACAGACAGCTTAGCCAGCCCACAGCTAGAGAGAGATCACAACAGGATTTCAATGATTCTGTTAGACACAAGGGCATGGAGACTTGGTGTGCTAACAATTGCTCTTCATTCCAGATCAACACAGATCACCAGTACCAAGGGCGCTAGGATGAATCTGGCGAATATGTAGATACAAGACTCTTACGTTTATTACCAGGAAATAAATAGGTATGTGCATTTCTCTCTATCTACCTTAGTAAAAAGATAGGAAGGGTAGAGCACTAATTAACAGTAGCATGCTCAGCCACCGGGATGGAGGCTGCCCGCTCCTCAGCACCTCTAACCAGCAGCACCTTCAAGCCTCCTCCTGCACCAGCAGCACATCAGCATCTCTTGTTCCAGCAGCAGGACCTTCATGTCTCGTGTCCCACCAGCAGGACATTGGCGTCTCCTATTCCTCCACCAAGACCTCCACGCCTTGAGTTCCACCAGCAGCATTCAATGCCAGCTGGACGCTCAGGGCACTTATGGCCACCCACCTTTGTCAGGTCAAAGGCTGGCAGTGACTCTGCTGACCTCACACGGCTCTCGGGCAGAGGTTACGGTGGTAAGCTGACTGCCAGGAGAAAAGGCTGACATGAACTGGTGGATCCACAATGCTGGGAGCAAGGTCTGCTGGGCAGGGGGTTCAGAGGGGAGCTCAGCCTTCAGCCTGGGAACTGCGCCTGGGAGCCAGGGACGTCCTTGGTGTGCAGCTGGACACCTGGGCCTGAGAAAGCAAGGTTTCTTTAAAGAGAATTGGAAACCTCATCACCTAGTGGCTGTCTCAGGGGGACGGGAGAAATGCACAGCATCTCTTGGTTCCCTGAAGTGCTGGTGTCCTACGCCCTTGGATGTCTCAGTGATAGAAAAAGGGACTGATTTTTACCCAAAACCGAGCTCCTTTCTCTGAGAAGCTTCATGTCCTCCTATCTTTTCTCTGATTTTAGGCTTGTTCTTGCTACTCCTTAAGCAGACTGAAGCTTCCCTGGCACATCGCGTTAACTGAGTTTTACTACCTCTAAGTGCCTTTCCTCTACTTCTCATCTCATTTATTAGTGCTATCCTCTTCACACCTGCTACAGAGGAATCATGCCTACCTGGTACAATCTAGAATAGCTTAGCAGTGTCCATACATCTCTTTCCTTTAGTCGTCACAGTAGACTTGCTCGAGGTAATTTGTGTTGAGCAGTAACCAACAGAAAGTGTCACCAGGCCAAGTCTGCATTTGCCTGTGTCTTATGGAATCCTTGCAGCTGTGTCCCCTCCCAGCTTCTTGTGTGCCCCAAGCATGCGCGCTTGCAGGGCAGCAGAAGATGCAGAAAAGTCCTTGCCTTAGTGGAAGCACTACCCTGCAAGGGCTAAAACATCCATCCCTCTTAGCAGCACTCTGTTGACCCCAAATCCCCAAA
>NW_023311437.1:0-4960 GCF_011077185.1 Oxyura jamaicensis | reverse complement strand
CGCTCCTGCAGCCACCCCAGCTCCTGCTCCTGCAGCCGCTCCAGCTCCTGCCCCAGCTCCTGCTCCTGCAACTGCTCCTGCAGCCACCCCAGCTCCTGCTCCTGCAGCCGCCCCTGCAGCCACCCCAGCTCCTGCTCCTGCAGCCGCTCCTGCAGCCACTCCAGCTCCTGCTCCTGCAGCCGCTCCAGCTCCTGCTCCTGCAGCTGCTCCAGCTCCTACAGCTCCAGCTCCAGCTCCTGCAGCTCCAGCTCCAGCTCCTGCAGCTGTTCCAGCTCCAGCTCCTGCAGCCGCTCCAGCTCCTGTGGCTGGGCCAGAGAAACGAGCCGTAGCAGTGCAAGTTGCCCCTGCAGAGGGTGTTCCAACCCCTGTGGCAGACCCTGTGGTTGGGTCAGAGAAACGAGCTGTAGCAGTACAAGTTGCCCCTGTAGACAAGGTGAAAAAATGGTATAGAGACTCAGGTCGTTTAGAACGCAGAGAGTCTTCTGCTAGGTCTAGGTGTAGAGAAGATGAGGTCGGGCTATCAGAGGAGCAGGAGGATGAAGACGGGGATGTTGAAAAATCAACAGTAGTTACCCGAAACCTATACCAGCGTGAGCTACGAGATGTGCGAAAAGATTTTGGTCGCTGCATAGGTGAGCAGCTTGTCACCTGGCTGCTCCGGTGCTGGGATACCGGAGCCAATTGTGTGGAATTAGAGGGCAAGGAAGCCAGGCGTCTGGGATCCCTTGCTAGAGATGCAGGCATTGACAAAGCAATTGCAGATGGAGCACGATCTCACAGCCTCTGGAGGCGTCTCCTGTACGCTGTCAGGGAAAGGTTTCCCTACAAGGAAGAACTTGTATGTCTGCCAGGCAAGTGGACCACTATGGAGAAGGGAATCCAGTACCTGAGGGAATTAGCCGTACGGGAGGTGATTTATGAGGACCCAGACAATGGACCCACAGATCCAGATGGACCCACAGATCCAGATGAAGTCAGGTGTACACGACCCATGTGGCGGAAGTTTGTACGGAGTGCACCATCATCATATGCCAGCTCATTGGCAATAATGGCCTGGAAAGAGGATGAGGAACCCACAGTGGGTGATGTGGCTAAACAACTCCGGCAGTACGAAGAAAGCCTCTCCTCTTCCCTACAGGCCTGCGTTTCGGCTGTGGAGAAACTTTCTGAAAAAGTCCACCACTTTGAAGACAGATTATTTTCTTCCCCGCCTGAACGAACCAGGGTCCACCAACTAAAAGAGAATACTTTGGAGAAACTCTCTGAAGAGGTCCAGCAACTTAAAGAGAGTTTATTTTCCTCCCCTCCTGTACGAACCAATGTCTCTGCTATTAGGGGTAAGCGCTCATCCGTGCAAGGAAGACGATATGGTGGATACACACCTCGGGCCATCCTGTGGTTTTACCTACGGGACCATGGAGAGGACATGAGAAAATGGGATGGAAAATCCACCGCGACCCTAGAGGCACGGGTACGTGAGTTGCAAAAGAAAACAATTGGGAAAAAGGGGGTCTCTGAAAAGTTTGCTGCTCCAACTTCCAGCAGGCAGTCCTTTAAACACAAGAATGAAGATTCTGACGAGGATTAGAGGGGCCCTGCCTCCAGCCAGGGGGAGGAAAGGGACAATCGAGTTTATTGGACTGTGTGGATTCGATGGCCTGGCACGTCAGACGCACAGAAGTATAAGGCTTTAGTAGACACCGGTGCACAATGTACTCTAATGCCATCAAGCTATACAGGGCCAGAGCCCATCAGTATTTATGGAGTGACGGGAGGATCCCAGCAATTAACTGTATTGGAAGCTGAACTGAGTCTAACTGGGAATGAGTGGCAAAAACACCGTATTGTGACTGGCCCGGATGCTCCATGCATCCTTGGCATAGACTATCTTAGAAGAGGATATTTTAAGGACCCAAAAGGGTTCCGCTGGGCTTTTGGCATAGCTGCCTTAGAGGCAGAGGGCATTGAACAATTGTCTACCTTGCCCGGTCTCTCAGAGGACCCTTTTGTTGTGGGGTTGCTGAGGGTCGAAGAACAACAAGTGCCAATTGCTACTACAACTGTGCACCGGCGGCAATATCGCACCGACCGAGACTCCCTGATTCCCATCCATGAGCTAATTCGTCAGCTGGAGAGCCAAGGAGTGATCAGCAAGACTCATTCACCTTTTAATAGTCCCATATGGCCAGTGCGGAAGTCTAATGGGGAGTGGAGGCTAACCGTGGACTATCGTGGCCTGAATGAGGTCACACCACCACTGAGTGCTGCAGTGCCGGACATGCTAGAACTCCAGTACGAACTGGAATCAAAGGCAGCCAAGTGGTACGCCACAATTGATATCGCTAATGCATTTTTCTCCATCCCTCTAGCAGCAGAGTGCAGGCCACAGTTTGCCTTTACTTGGAGGGGAGTCCAATATACTTGGAATCGGCTGCCCCAGGGGTGGAAACATAGCCCTACAATTTGCCATGGACTGATCCAGTCTGCGCTGGAGCAGGGGGAAGCTCCTGAACACCTGCAGTACATCGATGACATCATTGTGTGGGGTAACACAGCAAAGGAAGTTTTTGAGAAAGGGAAGAAAATAATCCAAATCCTTCTGAAGGCCGGTTTCGCCATAAAACAAAGTAAAGTTAAAGGACCTGCACGAGAGATCCAGTTTTTAGGAATAAAATGGCAAGATGGACGTCGTCAAATCCCAATGGATGTGATCAACAAAATAACAGCTATGTCTCCACCAACTAGCAAAAAGGAAACACAAACTTTCCTAGGTGTCGTGGGGTTTTGGAGAATGCACATTCCAAATTACAGTCTGATTGTAAACCCGCTCTACCAAGTAACCCGTAAGAAGAATGATTTCGAATGGGGCCCTGAGCAACGACAAGCTTTTGAACAAATTAAGCAGGAAATAGTTCATGCAGTAGCCCTTGGGCCAGTCCGAACGGGACCAGATGTAAAGAATGTGCTCTACACCGCAGCCGGGGAGAATGGCCCCACCTGGAGCCTCTGGCAGAAAGAACCTGGGGAAACTCGAGGTCGACCCCTAGGGTTTTGGAGTCGGGGATACAGAGGATCTGAGGCCCGCTACACTCCAACCGAAAAGGAGATATTGGCGGCATATGAAGGAGTTCGATCTGCTTCGGAAGTGGTCGGTACTGAAGCACAGCTCCTCCTGGCACCCCGACTGCCAGTACTGGGCTGGATGTTCAAAGGAAGGGTCCCCTCTACACATCATGCAACTGATGCTACATGGAGCAAGTGGGTTGCACTGATTACTCAGCGGGCTCGAATAGTAAACCCCAGTCGTCCGGGAATCTTGGAAGTGATTATGGACTGGCCAGAAGGCAAATACTTTGGGATGTCATCAGAGGAGGAGGTGGTCCGTGCTGAGGAAGCTCCACTGTACAACAAGCTACCAGAAAATGAGAAGAGATATGCCCTGTTCACTGACGGGTCCTGTCGCATTGTGGGAAAGCATCGGAGGTGGAAAGCTGCTGTATGGAGTCCTACACGACGAGTTGCAGAAGCTGCTGAGGGAGAAGGTGAATCGAGTCAATTTGCAGAAGTAAAAGCCATCCAGCTGGCTTTAGATATTGCTGAACGAGAAAAGTGGCCAGTTCTCTACCTATACACTGATTCATGGATGGTAGCAAATGCCCTTTGGGGGTGGTTACAGCAATGGAAACAGAACAACTGGCAGCGCAGGGGCAAACCCATTTGGGCTGCTGCATTATGGCAAGATATTGCTGCCCGGGTAGAGAACCTGGTTGTAAAGGTACGCCATGTAGATGCCCATGTGCCCAAGAATCGGGCTACTGAAGAACATCAAAACAACCAGCAGGTGGATCAGGCTGCCAAGATTGAACTGGCTCAGGTGGACCTGGACTGGCAATATAAGGGTGAACTATTTGTAGCCCGATGGGCCCATGAAACCTCGGGCCATCAAGGCAGAGATGCAACATACAGATGGGCTCGTGATCGAGGGGTGGACCTGACCATGGACACTATAGCACAGGTTATTCATGATTGTGAAACATGTGCTGCAATCAAGCAAGCCAAACGGTCAAAGCCTCTTTGGTACGGGGGACGATGGCTGAAATACAAATATGGAGAGGCCTGGCAGATTGATTACATCACACTCCCTCAAACCCGCAATGGTAAGCGCCACGTACTTACAATGGTGGAAGCAACCACTGGGTGGCTGGAAACATATCCTGTGCCCCATGCCACTGCCCGGAACACTATCCTGGGCCTTGAAAAGCAAGTGCTATGGCGACATGGCACCCCAGAAAGAATTGAGTCAGACAATGGGACTCATTTCCGAAACAACCTTATAGATACTTGGGCCAAAGAACATGGTATTGAGTGGGTGTATCACATCCCCTATCACGCACCAGCCTCCGGTAAAGTTGAGCGATACAATGGACTGTTAAAGACTACACTGAAAGCAATGTGTGCTGGGACATTCAGAAATTGGGACACACATTTGGCAAAGGCCACCTGGTTAGTCAATACTAGGGGATCTGCCAATCGAGCTGGACCTGCCCAATCAAACCTGCTACGTACAGTAGAAGGGGATAAAGTTCCTGTAGTGCATGTAAGAAATATGCTAGGTAAAACAGTCTGGGCTACTCCTGCCGCAGGAAAAGGCAAACCCATTCGTGGGATTGCTTTTGCTCAAGGACCTGGATGCACTTGGTGGGTAATGCAAAAGAATGGGGAGGTCCGGTGTGTACCTCAGGGGGATTTAATACTGGGTGAGAATAGCCCATGAGTTGAGATGTATTATGTTAATTATTATATAATACTGTGTGTCATCACTACCATAGATGAAAATAGTGATTAACTAGAATGTATTGGAAAGAGTGTAACCTGAGCATGACATAAATGGTATGGAATAAGGGGTGGATATATGTCCTGGTTTCAGTTAGGACAGTTATTTTTCCTCCTAGTAGCTGGT
>NW_023311436.1:0-5434 GCF_011077185.1 Oxyura jamaicensis | reverse complement strand
CAGAGGACGCAGGAGCTCAGCGAGTGGCGGGCCAGCGGCAGGGGGGGCTTTTTATAGGGCCCGCAGCAAAGGCGGGGCAGGGGTGGCCGCTGTGACCTCAGCAAGCCTCTGTGATGGAGTGGCCCATGCGTGGCCAAACTTGGGCGGCTGTGCTGCGACTAGCCCGGACGAGGCCCTCATGAGCAAGAACGAGGAGCGCTGGGGGCGTGAGGTGAGGTGGGGTGGGGGGCTGAGGGCCCCTTTTGCGGGGCTGGCTCCCTCGCGCCTTTTTGCCTGCCACAGACAAAGGCTGACCCTCGGCCACGGGACTCCCCTGCGCCTCCCACCCTGTGCCCTGGGTCTATTTTTAACACTGCTTTTTAGGAAATTTCATTCAGGTCTCCTTGGAAAAGAACAGAGGCAAGCTGCATCTTCAGCCCTAATTCCCATGTGCGCTTTGTGCTCTGAGTGAAGAATTCCTTCCCCACCTCACACCTCATCCAAACCTCCCCTCCGTTTCTTCAAAGCCACCATTCCTGCTTCCATGGCTGCGCTCCCTGATACCAGTCCTTCTCCGGCTTTCTTTGAGGCCACTTTTATGGCAAGGTTAGGTGGCAAAAATGCAGGAGCCAGCAACTTGCAGCCCTGCCTACCTTGCTCCCCATGTTCCACACGGCCTTTGCCAGCTCAGGCTCTAGCCTCTCATCGGCGTAACGGAGAATCATAGAAACATTAAGGTTGGAAAAGCCCTCCAAGATCACCTGGCCCAACCATCACCCTGCTACCACTGTCACCCACTAAACCATGTCCCTACGCACCAGTTCCAGCCTTGCCTTGAACACAGGATCACAGAATCATTGAGGGTGGAAGAGACCTCCAACAGCATGAGTCCAGCCTCTGGCCTAACACTAACAAGGCCTCCCCTGACCCTATCGCTAAGCGCTACATCTAAACGTCTTTCAAAGACCTCCGGGCTGCTGACCCAGCCCCTTCCCTGCGCAGCCCACGGCAATGCCTAACAACCCTTTTGCCAAAGACAGCACTTTTACCGATCCCCCTGCTGACTTTGCCAAGAAGAGAGACCTCGGCCATTTCGTGCTCGCTCTGCCCAAGACAGCTCCCACCACTCCCTCTCTGCTTCTGAACAGAAGCTCTAGCGGGGCACCTCCCCTGGGAGGCTCACTAACCAGCTGCGGCAGGAAACTCTTTTCCACCTTCTCCAGAAACCTCCTGGACTGCTTCCTCTGAGCCGTATTCTATTTCCAGGATGTGGCTGGGAAGTTGAAGTCCCTGTGGTGGGTTTACGTGGCAAGGTTTGGGTAGCAGGGGGCCATAGGGGGGGCTTCTGTGAGAAGGATCCAGAAGCTGCCCCATGTTTGGTAAGGGCCCCACTGCTGACCAGAGCGGAGCCAATAAGTGATGCTGTTTTGTGCCTCTGTGAGAGCAGATTTAAGAAAGGGAAAAAAACGCTGCGCCACACAGCAGCTGGGGAGTGAGAGGAGTGAGGAACAGCCTTGCAGGCGCCAAGGTCAGTGAAGAAGGAGGGGGAGAGGTGCTCCAGGTGCCGGAGCAGAAGTCCCCTGCGGCCTGTGGTGAGGACCATGGTGAAGCAGGATGTCCCCCTGCAGACCATGGAGCACCACGGTGGAGCAGGGTTCCACGCTGCAGCCCCTGGAGGAGACCACGGTGGAGCAGGGGGACCTGCACCGACGGAGACTGCGGCCTGTGGAAGACCCCTGCCGGAGCAGATTCCGGGCCGGAGCTGCAGCCCGTGGAGAGGAGCCCACGCAGGAGCAGGTGACCTGGCAGGAGCTGCTGCCCGTGGGGGACGCACCTTGGAGCAGTGTGCTCCCGAGGGATGCACCCCGTGGTACGGACCCATTTCTGGAGCAGTTCTTGAAGAGCTGCTGCCTGTGGGAAGCCCACGCTGGATCAGTTCAGCAAGGACTGCAGCCCATGGGAGGGACCCCACAGCACAGGGGACAGGAGTGACCGAGAAGGAGCAGCAGAGAAGAAGAGCTGTAGACTGACCATAACCCCCATGCCCCTGTTCCCCTGCGCCGCTCGGGGGGGAGGAGGTGGAAGAGGGTGGATGGGGGGCAAGGTGCTTTTGGTTTCTTTCCTTTGTTTCTCACTTCTCTAGCTCGTTACTAATAGGCAATAAATCTTACTAGCTCCCTACACTGAGTCTGTTCTGTCCCTCACGATAATTACTGCGCCATCTCCTCGTCCTTATCTCAGCCCTGGAGCCCCTTTCATCGGATTCTCTCCCGCTTCCTCTTTCAGGAGGGGCAGTGACAGAGCGGTTGTGGTGGAGCTCGGCCGCCCACCCAAGTAAAACCCCCACAGTCCCCCACGACAACAAGTGCTGGCGACTCCGCAACTTCTGCCAGCTGCCTGTAGAACTCCTCAGCTGTCTCCTCATCCGGGTCTGCCCGTCTGTAACACGCCCCACCAGGATGCTTGCCTTGGTGGCCTTGCCGCTGATCCTAACCCACAGGGACTCAACCTTATCGTTCCCACTCTCGAGTCCCACAACACCAAAACGCTCTCTAACAAACAGAGCCACACCACCCCCCCCTTCTGTGCTGCCTGGCCCTTCTGAAGAGCCCATGGACAGTCATCGCAGCACTCCAGCCAGCACTCAGCTCCCCCAGGGACGGTGCCCCCAACACTGCCCTGGGCAACCCGTTCCAATGCCTCAGCACTCTGAGAAGAAATGTCTCCGACTTGTTTGAACTGTTGCAGAGCCGTGCTAACACCAAGCCGACGACTCTGCAGCTTCTCTCACCTTCTTCAAGCCTTTCATTCTGCCATTTCTTTAGCATTTTGCACCTGTTTGGGGGGGGAGCTTCCAAAGCACGGGAGGTGCCCACTGCTCCAGACGCCTGCCCAGATCCCCCCACGCTGCCTGCCACTCAGAACTCTCCTGCCTCACACAGATCCCTGGCTGGCATTCCTGAGCGGTTGGTTAACCGTGGACAACGCCTGAAGCGCACTCAGGAGACGGTGCAGTAAGAGCATGCTGGTCTGAACACCCACAGGGTATGCAAAGACCGGAAGAGCTTTCCTAACTAGCCTGGAGGAGAAGAGGCGGGGGAAGGAGAAAGGGAGAGCAAACAAGTGGGAAAACTCATCTCTGGCGGTCCCCTGCATGAATGGGCTCCCTGGAGAAAAAAGATCCTTGAAATATCCTCTCCTGAGGCAGCCTATGCCAAGGATGCACGGAGCAGCCACTCCTTCCCAGTTAGGCTCACGCTGGTACAGGTTGTTCTTGATGCCTTCATGATATCTTCCTCTTCGCCTTCCTGTTCCTCCGATGGCCCAGCCACTTTGGAGCAGCCTATCTCGTCTTCTCCCTCCCCAGTCGCAGCAGGAGCTCCTCTGCTTTCTCAACGACCTGACTTTCTCAGCCCTTTTGCAGTAGGGCCGTCATGTTTCCCCTGTTCCCCTCCCCAGGGACAGCGCCTGACTGCCAGGACTTTTCAGCTGGCATGGAGAGAGGCTTGGCAACTCCACCAGCCAGTTCCCTCCGCACCCTGGCATTCATGGCAGCAGGGCCCGTAGACTTGCACCTCTTTAGCTTCATCAGGTGGTCTCAAACCTGCCCTTGGCTTACAGGGGGTGGGACTTGGATCCCCCAGCCTCCATCTGGGGGTTCGGGGAAATGAAAGACTTGGGAAGCCCGTCTCAAGTGCGGATGGAGGCCGAGATGGTGCTGAGTACCTCAGCCTCCTCCACGCCTGTCGTTGCCAAGTGCTCAGCCAGAGAAACTCACCCCTAGGATAAGAAATTAGCCACCCATAATCAAGGATAAGAAATTAGCCACCCACGATCACTTACACACTCCTATTCTCTCCCCTCAGTCCATTTGCCCTCGGTGGTGGCCCTCGGGGACTCCTGCTGTCACCCCGGCGCAGCAGCCCGAAGGAACCTGGGTCCTCCCTTGTGCTCTTCCTCGAGGCTCTGCGCAGAAGGGCTGCCACCTCTCGCACGAGGGCTGGGGGATGGGAAAGAAGCACTCACGCAAGCCCTGAGAAGCAGCAACAGAGCGCTTTATTGCCAGGATGTCTTCCAGGGAATCCTGCCGGATGCCCAGGCTGTCTGGCGGCTCCAAGCTAGTGCTTGCGATGGAGCCTGCGCGACAACGAGTAGGGGGCTGGCCGGGCACTCCTGCGACGCTGCTGGCGCGCTTGCAGAGCGGAGAGCAAAGCCATGCTGCGGGAGTCCCACGTCTCTTCCGGCCGAGGCGGATCCACTTCCATCGGTTCCTCCGCGTCTTCTGGTGGATCCACCTCCATGGGCTCCACCGTGTTGGGCAGAAGGATGAGCCAGTCCCCGCCCGGGACTGCCCACACGGGATGCCTTCCGTCAGGTATGTTTTCTGGCCAGGGGGGCGCACCAGGGGGTCGTCCAGTTCCAAGCCTCGGTCTCTTGCCACAGTCGGGTTGGTTTTCAGGCGGGGCTCTGACGCTGCTGTCTCTTTTACGGCCCCGGCTGGGTCCCGCACTGTGTTCCGGGTCACGGGCACGCCTGTGCTCCCCGCGGCTCTCTGCCGGACGCTCCTGCCTTGGCCCCACTTTGCAACCGTTGTGGCTATGGGAAGGCCCAGCCCCGCTGTCGCCGTGTGTTTGAGCGTGTGGCCTGCTCCCCGCATCGCTGCGGTGCCAATGGTACCGCCTGTAGGTGTCTGGGCTTGCTCGATAGGCTCGCCTCCGCTCCATGTGCTGCTCTGGCCGATGTTCCTGCCTTCGCCCCGCACGACCACTGCGTGAATCGGAACGCCCACGGCCCCAGTCGCTGTCTGCTTTAGGGGAAGGACGGCGCACGCCTTGGACTTGCTGAGCTTTCAGCCCGTTCTTCCCGGAGCATGGCCGCACGGGATGCCTTTGTTCAGGAGACTCTGCAGGCCGCGCTGCCGAACCACGGGGTCGCTCACGTCCACGCCTAGGTCCTGTGCCACTCTGCGCTTCCTTTCCCTTCGTGGGTCCGACGCTGCCGTCTGCTTTCTGGCCGTGCTTGGCTCCCACACTGCCTTGGGTGCTGCAGTCACGCCTCTGCTCCTTGCCGCTGCCTGCCTGATGGTCCCGCCTTTGGCTCACGCCGCCGTTGCGACGAGGAGAAGGCCCACGCCCCCGGTCGCTGGGTGCTCCAGGGGCCTGCCTGTTCCCCGCGGCGTTGCGGTGCCCATGGTACCGCTGCTGCGTGCCTGCGGGCTGCGCTCCAGAGCTCCTGTGGGCACTGGTGTCTGCTGTGCCGCCGGCGCTCTGCCTTCGCCCACGACGCTTCTCCTGCTCAGCTGCCTTCCTTCTTGGTGCTTCCGGGGACGGCATCGCTGTCCCCTCACACCAACGGGGGCTGCCTCTCGCCTTGCTTCTGGTCTTCCTCCTGCCGCGGATGCTGGCTCTCAGAGGACGCAGGAGCTCAGCGAGTGGCGGGCCAGCGGCAGGGGGGG
>NW_023311435.1:0-2202 GCF_011077185.1 Oxyura jamaicensis | reverse complement strand
GACTTTTCAGCTATGATGGAGAGAGGCTTGGCAACTACATCAGCCAGTTCCCTCAGGACCCTGGGATTCATGTCATCAGGTCCTGTGGACTTGAACCTGTTTAAATTCATCAGCTGGTGTTGAACCTGCTCTTCACTTACAGTGGGTGGGACTTCAATCCCCCGGCCTCCATCTACGGGTTCAGGGAAAGGAAAGATTTGGGAAGCCCCTCTACCAGTGCAGACGCAGGCAAAGAAGTTGCTGAGTACCTCAGCCTTCTCCATGGCTGTCATTACCAATTACTCAGAAACTCACTCCTAATATAAGAAATTAGCCACCTATAATCGCTTACACACTACTGTTTTCACCCCTCAGACTATTTTCACAAATGTTCAAGGTGCATGGTGGCCCTCGAGGACTCCTCCTGTCACCCCAGTGCAGCAGCCCGAAGGAAGTTGGGTCCTCTCTTGTGCTCTTCCTCGAGGCTCTGTGCAGAAGGGATGCCACCTCTCGCACATGGGCTGGGGGATGGGAAAGAAGCACTCACACAACCCCTGAGAATTGGCAACAGAGTTCTTTATTGCCGGGACACCTTGCAGGTAAGCCTGTGGGATGTCCAAGGTGTTTGGTGGCTCCAAGCTAATGCTTGGGATGGAGCCTGAGCATCCAGTAGGGAGCTGGCTGGGCACTCCTGCGACGCTCTTGGTGCTCTTGGATGGAAGAGAGCAACGACATGCTGTGGTAGTCCCAGGCCTGGTCTGGTGGAGATGGATCCACTTCCGTTTGTTCTTCCACGTCTTCTGGTGGATTCATCTCCATGGGCTCCACAGTCCTTGGCAGAAGGATAAGCCAGCCTTTGCCTGGGACTGCCCAAATGGGATGCCTTCCATCCGGAATGTTTTCAGGCCAGGGTGCCCAACCCGGGGGTCGTCCAGTTCCACCCTGAGGTCCCATGCCACTGTCAGCTTGATTATCACGCATGGGTTCGATGCTGCCGTCTGTTTTACAGCTATGGCTGGGTCCCACGCTCCGTTCCGGAATATGGGCACACCTCTGTTCCCCGCGGCTGTCCCTGATGCTCCTGATTTTGCCCCATACCACCACTGTGCCTATGGGAAGGCCCAGGCTCCCTGTCGCTGGATATTAGAGGGGGCGGCCTGTTCCCCGCGTCGTTGCGGTACCAGTGGTACCGCTTATATGTGTCTGTGGGCTGCGCGCCAGAGGTCTCTCGAGCACTGGTGTCTCTTGTGCTGCCGGCGCTATCCCTCCGCCCATGACACTTCTCGTTCTTGGTAGCTGCATTCCTTCTTGGTGCTTCTTTGGACGGCATGGCTGTCCTCGCACACCAAGCAGGGCTGCTTCTCGCCTTGCTGCTTCTAGTCTCCTTCCTGCCGCCTATGCTGGCTGTCACAGGACCTAGTCGCTGAGCGAGTGGTGGGCCAGCTGCAGGGGGCCTGTTTTATAGGGCCCGCAGCAAAGGTCACAAGGCAGGGGTGGCCACTGTGACCTCAGCAAGCCTCTGCGATGCAGTGGCCCATGCATGGCCAAAGGCATCTGTGTTGGGAGAGGCCTGGAAGATGCCCTCCCGTGGAAGAAGGAGGAGGGCTGGGGGGCCTGAGGGCCCCTTTTCTGGGGCTGGCTCCCCCAGGCCACTTGGCTTGCCAGAGAGAAAGGCTGCCCCTTGACTGCAGGGACTGCCCTGCACCTCCCATCCTGTGCCCTGGGCTTAGTTTTAACACTGCTTTTTAGGTAATTTCATTCGGTTCTTTACAGAAAAGAACAGAAGCAAGGTGCATCTTCAGCCCTAATTCCCGTGTGCACAAATGAAGAATTTCTTCCTCACATCACATCCAAGCTAAATCTCTCCTTCATTGGTTCAAAGCCATTCCTTGTTCCATGGCTACACTCCCTGATAGAGTCCCTCTCCAGCTTTCTTTCAGGCCACTTTTATGGGTTAGGTTAGGTGGCAAAACTGCAGGACCTTGCAAATTGCAGCCTGGTAAGACCTTGTTGCACATGTTCCACATGACGTTTTCCAGCTCAGGCTCTAGCCTCTCATCAGTGTAACATGGAATCGTGAAAACATTAAGGTTGGAAAAGACCTTCAAGATCATCTGGTCCAACCATCCCCCTACCACCAATGTCACCCACTATTCCATGTCCCCAAGCACCACGTCCAACCTTTCCTTAAACACACTCCCAGGGACGGTGACACCACCACTT
>NW_023311434.1:0-2209 GCF_011077185.1 Oxyura jamaicensis | reverse complement strand
GACTTTTCAGCTATGATGGAGAGAGGCTTGGCAACTACATCAGCCAGTTCCCTCAGGACCCTGGGATTCATGTCATCAGGTCCTGTGGACTTGAACCTGTTTAAATTCATCAGCTGGTGTTGAACCTGCTCTTCACTTACAGTGGGTGGGACTTCAATCCCCCGGCCTCCATCTACGGGTTCAGGGAAAGGAAAGATTTGGGAAGCCCCTCTACCAGTGCAGACGCAGGCAAAGAAGTTGCTGAGTACCTCAGCCTTCTCCATGGCTGTCATTACCAATTACTCAGAAACTCACTCCTAATATAAGAAATTAGCCACCTATAATCGCTTACACACTACTGTTTTCACCCCTCAGACTATTTTCACAAATGTTCAAGGTGCATGGTGGCCCTCGAGGACTCCTCCTGTCACCCCAGTGCAGCAGCCCGAAGGAAGTTGGGTCCTCTCTTGTGCTCTTCCTCGAGGCTCTGTGCAGAAGGGATGCCACCTCTCGCACATGGGCTGGGGGATGGGAAAGAAGCACTCACACAACCCCTGAGAATTGGCAACCGAGTTCTTTATTGCCGGGACACCTTGCAGGTAAGCCTGTGGGATGTCCAAGGTGTTTGGTGGCTCCAAGCTAATGCTTGGGATGGAGCCTGAGCATCCAGTAGGGAACTGGCTGGGCACTCCTGCGACGCTCTTGGTGCTCTTGGATGGAAGAGAGCAACGACATGCTGTGGTAGTCCCAGGCCTGGTCTGGTGGAGATGGATCCACTTCCCTTTGTTCCTCCACATCTTCTGGTGGATTCATCTCCATGGGCTCCACAGTCCTTGGCAGAAGGATAAGCCAGCCTTTGCCTGGGACTGCCCAAACGGGATGCCTTCCATCCGGAATGTTTTCAGGCCAGGGTGCCCAACCCGGGGGTCGTCCAGTTCCACCCTGAGGTCCCATGCCACTGTCAGCTTGATTATCACGCATGGGTTCGATGCTGCCGTCTGTTTTACAGCTATGGCTGGGTCCCACGCTCCGTTCCGGAATATGGGCACACCTCTGTTCCCCACGGCTGTCCCTGATGCTCCTGATTTTGCCCCATACCACCACTGTGCCTATGGGAAGGCCCAGGCTCCCTGTCGCTGGATATTAGAGGGGGCGGCCTGTTCCCCGCGTCGTTGCGGTACCAGTGGTACCGCTTATATGTGTCTGTGGGCTGCGCGCCAGAGGTCTCTCGAGCACTGGTGTCTCTTGTGCTGCCGGCGCTATCCCTCCGCCCATGACACTTCTCGTTCTTGGTAGCTGCATTCCTTCTTGGTGCTTCTTTGGACGGCATGGCTGTCCTCGCACACCAAGCAGGGCTGCTTCTCGCCTTGCTGCTTCTAGTCTCCTTCCTGCCGCCTACGCTGGCTGTCACAGGACCTAGTCGCTGAGCGAGTGGTGGGCCAGCTGCAGGGGGCCTGTTTTATAGGGCCCGCAGCAAAGGTCACAAGGCAGGGGTGGCCACTGTGACCTCAGCAAGCCTCTGCGATGCAGTGGCCCATGCATGGCCAAAGGCATCTGTGTTGGGAGAGGCCTGGAAGATGCCCTCCCGTGGAAGAAGGAGGAGGGCTGGGGGGCCTGAGGGCCCCTTTTCTGGGGCTGGCTCCCCCAGGCCACTTGGCTTGCCAGAGAGAAAGGCTGCCCCTTGACTGCAGGGACTGCCCTGCACCTCCCATCCTGTGCCCTGGGCTTAGTTTTAACACTGCTTTTTAGGTAATTAAAATTACTTTACACAAAAGAACAGAAGCAAGGTGCATCTTCAGCCCTAATTCCCGTGTGCGCTTTGTGCTCTGAGTGAAGAATTTCTTCCTCACATCACATCCAAGCTAAATCTCTCCTTCATTGGTTCAAAGCCATTCCTTGTTCCATGGCTACACTCCCTGATAGAGTCCCTCTCCAGCTTTCTTTCAGGCCACTTTTATGGGTTAGGTTAGGTGGCAAAACTGCAGGACCTTGCAAATTGCAGCCTGGTAAGACCTTGTTGCACATGTTCCACATGACGTTTTCCAGCTCAGGCTCTAGCCTCTCATCAGTGTAACATGGAATCGTGAAAACATTAAGGTTGGAAAAGACCTTCAAGATCATCTGGTCCAACCATCCCCCTACCACCAATGTCACCCACTATTCCATGTCCCCAAGCACCACGTCCAACCTTTCCTTAAACACACTCCCAGGGACGGTGACACCACCACTT
>NW_023311433.1:0-2269 GCF_011077185.1 Oxyura jamaicensis | reverse complement strand
CCAACCTTTCCTTAAACACACTCCCAGGGACGGTGACACCACCACTTCCCTGGGCAACCCGTTACAATGCCTGACTGCTCTTTCTGAGAAGAAATGTCTCCTAATTTCCAACCTGAAGCTCCCCTGGCACAACTTGAGGCCGTTCCCTCCAGTCCAAACACCTCACAACAGTACCCTTTCCTCTCCTGGGATGTTTATTCCTGGCATGAGGCGTAAGTCCTGCATCCCGAGGCCCAACCGCCATTTCCATTTCCCCTCACTTTTCCCCTCAGCCCCCTCACAACAGAGGGCAGGGGCTGCCACCCCCACTCCCCTCGCACCTCACCGCCCTCCTCTCCTCATAATCCCCCTGCTTTAGAAACAGAGTCCTTCTGTTACAAATAAGAACCTGAAGCATGCGGTGAACCAGGTGGCTTCCCAAAAATCTTCTGGAGAGTCCGGTTTGGGGCAAGAGGGAAGCGTGCTGTGCTGATCCCCTGGCAGCAGCAGTTTCTTATGTATGGGCAGCCTCTGGCACACATTTGCCCCAAGTCCTGTAGCTTTTGTTTCTTCCACAGCTGCACGCTTTGTTCTCAATTTCAGCCTCCCCCCATGACACATTAATGTGGAAGCATCCAGCTGTCCCCAGCCCCATCCCTGTTCCCATCCCTGTCCTAGCCCCAGTCCCATAACCCAGGGGGTCCCAGGGGCTGCAGCTGGACTGGAACTGGGGCAGTACCTGGAGGAGACTGGGTCAGACCCCCAGAAGGTACCCTTCTTTTGTGTTTTGCTGAGTTTGTGCCCAGTTGCTCTCAGCCCTACAGGGCCGCCCTCTGGTTCTGCTTTCTGCTGTAATCTGCTGTCTGGCTGCAGGTGCCTAATTATCCAGGTGCTAATGAAGTGTGTGCAAATGCCCTTTTGATCCCAGCACATTCAGTGGAAGAGGTGAAGGTGTTCAGGGCTGGCTGCACAGAGCTCTCAGCTGGCTCTGGCAGCAGCAAAGGGACAAAGGCAGCAGCTGGGTGCTCCTGGTAGAGCCGCTCCCTGGCCTCTGTCCCCACTGCTTCCTCCTCCTGTACCCATGGGCTTGTGGACCAGGCACGTCCAAGGTGGACACGGGTGCTTGGGCTGCTCTCTGACGTCACCCCCGTATCCAAGTCCAGATGCTAATGCATTAGCTGAATCTAGAAGGTTTTTACTTAAATTAAAGAGGTGGGGTGGGAGAGCTCTGCGTGCTCCATGTATGGCCATGCTCACACCCCTGTCTCTCCCCATGGATGGATGTGATCCTCCAGAGCCTTCTGCCTGGAGGCCACCACCCTCTGCAGCCTTGGACACTGTGAGGTCCTGCTGGCCACGAGGCCACTGCTCCTGCAGGAGCTGGTCCTCTGGGATCCTCAAGCTGCATCCCGAAGGGATCTGACTTGGGTGGCCAGCAGAAGGGCTTGGATCACCCCAGCTCTGGTCATCTGCGTGCCTTTGGCAGGGGTGCAGGGGGAGCTCACATGATTCTGCCTCAACAAACACGCACAGAGCAGCCCTGCCAGTGTCATCGCTCTGCGGAAGTCCAAAGGGCACTGCCCTGCCCCAGAAGCCTCTGATGGCCTCCCCTTGGCCCCAGAGCTGCCTGGAACCAGGAGGGAGGAGGAGGACGAAGAGACACTGGTGTCGATGCTCCGTGGAAGCAGACAGCCAGTGTGCAGTGGAAATATCATGGTGCTTGCAAACCAGCAAGAGGCAATGAACGATGGTGGTGGTGTCATGTGCTGCTGCCCACCCAAGGACAGAGGCCCAGGAAGAGGTTGGCCTGCTATGCACATCTTCCATCTCTGCAACATGCAATTCATTTGCTTCATAGTTCACCTGATGCTGTTTTATTTATTTTTTTAAATATTTTTTCTTTTTTTGCCTCAACTCATGTTCCAACTGCCCCGAATCTTTTGGTTAGACAGGACAGGCTCAAGTTGATAGACCCAGGACCAATTCCTACAGGAATTGCCTTCATTTTCATAGCCCAGTTCCTACAGGAAGGGAGTAAGCCACTCAGCCAGGCACGTGCAGTCCAAACTTCCCTGGTCAGACCGTTCCAATGCCTGACCACTCTTTCTGAGAAGAAATGTCTCCTGATTGTTTTATTTGTTGAAGAGTAGTGCTCTTTGTTCAATTATTTGTTTTAATTATTGAAGAGTATGGACATGACATTTCCATTTTTCCATTCAAAAGGGATATTGCCCAAATGACAAGACTTTTCAGCTATGATGGAGAGAGGCTTGGCAACTACATCAGCCAG
>NW_023311432.1:0-3966 GCF_011077185.1 Oxyura jamaicensis | reverse complement strand
GCAGCCGCTCCTGCAGCCGCTCCAGCTCCTGCTCCTGCAGCCGCTCCAGCTCCTTCAGCTCCAGCTCCTGCAGCTCCAGCTCCTGCAGCTGCTCCAGCTCCTGCAGCTCCAGCTCCACCTCCTGCAGCCGCTCCAGCTCCTGCTCCTGTAGCTGTTCCAGCTCCAGCTCATGCAGCCGCTCCAGCTCCTGTGGCTGGGCCAGAGAAACGAGCCGTAGCAGTGCAAGTTGCCCCTGCAGGGGGTGTTCCAACCCCTGTGGCAGACCCTGTGGTTGGGTCAGAGAAACGAGCTGTAGCAGTACAAGTTGCCCCTGTAGACAAGGTGAAAAAATGGTATAGAGACTCAGGTCGTTTAGAACGCAGAGAGTCTTCTGCTAGGTCTAGGTGTAGAGAAGACGAGGTCGGACTATCAGAGGAGCAGGAGGATGAAGATGGGGATGTTGAAAAATCAACAGTAGTTACCCGAAACCTATACCAGCGTGAGCTACGAGATGTGCGAAAAGATTTTGGTCGCTGCATAGGTGAGCAGCTTGTCACCTGGCTGCTCCGGTGCTGGGATACCGGAGCCAATTGTGTGGAATTAGAGGGCAAGGAAGCCAGGCGTCTGGGATCCCTTGCTAGAGATGCAGGCATTGACAAAGCAATTGCAGATGGAGCACGATCTCACAGCCTCTGGAGGCGTCTCCTGTATGCTGTAAGGGAAAGGTTTCCCTACAAGGAAGAACTTGTATGTCTGCCAAACAAGTGAACCACTATGGAGAAGGGAATCCAGTACCTGAGGGAATTAGCCGTACGGGAGGTGATTTATGAGGACCCAGAAAATGGACAAGTACCCACAGATCCAGATGAAGTCAAGTGTACACGACCCATGTGGCGGAAGTTTGTACGGAGTGCACCATCATCATATGCCAGCTCATTGGCAATAATGGCCTGGAAAGAGGATGAGGAACCCACAGTGGGTGATGTGGCTAAACAACTCCGGCACTACGAAGAAAGCCTCTCCTCTTCCCTACAGGCCTGCGTCTCGGCTGTGGAGAAACTTTCTGAAAAAGTCCACCACTTTGAAGAGAGATTATTTTCTTCCCCGCCTGAACGAACCAGGGTCCACCAACTAAAAGAGAATACTTTGGAGAAACTTTCTGAAAAGGTCCACCACCTTGAAGAGAGATTATTTTCCTCCCCTCCTGTACAAACCAATGTCTCTGCTATTAGGGGTAAGCGCTCATCCGTGCAAGGAAGACGATATGGTGGATACACACCTCGTGCCATCCTGTGGTTTTACGTACGTGACCATGGAGAGGACATGAGAAAATGGGATGGAAAATCCACCGCGACCCTAGAGGCACGGGTACGTGAGTTGCAAAAGAAAACAATTGGGAAAAAGGGGGTCTCTGAAAAGTTTGCTGCTCCAACTTCCAGCAGGCAGTCCTTTAAACACAAGAATGAAGATTCTGATGAGGATTAGAGGGGCCCTGCCTCCAGCCAGGGGGAGGAAAGGGACAATCGAGTTTATTGGACTGTGTGGATTCGATGGCCTGGCACGTCAGACGCACAGAAGTATAAGGCTTTAGTAGACACCGGTGCACAATGTACTCTAATGCCATCAGGCTATAAGGGGCCAGAACCCATCAGTATTTATGGAGTGACGGGAGGATCCCAGCAATTAACTGTATTGGAAGCTGAACTGAGTCTAACTGGGAATGAGTGGCAAAAACACCGTATTGTGACTGGCCCGGATGCTCCATGCATCCTTGGCATAGACTATCTTAGAAGAGGATATTTTAAGGACCCAAAAGGGTTCCGCTGGGCTTTTGGCATAGCTGCCTTAGAGACAGAGGGCATTGAACAATTGTCTACCTTGCCCGGTCTCTCAGAGGACCCTTTTGTTGTGGGGTTGCTGAGGGTCGAAGAACAACAAGTGCCAATTGCTACTACAACTGTGCACCGGCGGCAATATCGCACCGACCGAGACTCCCTGATTCCCATCCATGAGCTAATTCGTCAACTGGAGAGCCAAGGAGTGATCAGCAAGACTCATTCACCTTTTAATAGTCCCATATGGCCAGTGCGGAAGTCTAATGGGGAGTGGAGGCTAACCGTGGACTATCGTGGCCTGAATGAGGTCACACCACCACTGAGTGCTGCAGTGCCGGACATGCTAGAACTCCAGTACGAACTGGAATCAAAGGCAGCCAGGTGGTACGCCACAATTGATATCGCTAATGCATTTTTCTCCATCCCTCTAGCAGCAGAGTGCAGGCCACAGTTTGCCTTTACTTGGAGGGGAGTCCAATATACTTGGAATCGGCTGCCCCAGGGGTGGAAACACAGCCCTACAATTTGCCATGGACTGATCCAGTCTGCGCTGGAGCAGGGGGAAGCTCCTGAACACCTGCAGTACATCGATGACATCATTGTGTGGGGTAACACAGCAAAGGAAGTTTTTGAGAAAGGGAAGAAAATAATCCAAATCCTTCTGAAGGCCGGTTTTGCCATAAAACAAAGTAAAGTTAAAGGACCTGCACGAGAGATCCAGTTTTTAGGAATAAAATGGCAAGATGGACGTCGTCAAATCCCAATGGATGTGATCAACAAAATAACAGCTATGTCTCCACCAACTAGCAAAAAGGAAACACAAACTTTCCTAGGTGTCGTGGGGTTTTGGAGAATGCACATTCCAAATTACAGTCTGATTGTAAACCCGCTCTACCAAGTAACCCGTAAGAAGAATGATTTCGAATGGGGCCCTGAGCAACGACAAGCTTTTGAACAAATTAAGCAGGAAATAGTTCATGCAGTAGCCCTTGGGCCAGTCCGAACGGGACCAGATGTAAAGAATGTGCTCTACACCGCAGCCGGGGAGAATGGCCCCACCTGGAGCCTCTGGCAGAAAGAACCTGGGGAAACTCGAGGTCGACCCCTAGGGTTTTGGAGTCGGGGATACAGAGGATCTGAGGCCCGCTACACTCCAACCGAAAAGGAGATATTGGCGGCATATGAAGGAGTTCGATCTGCTTCGGAAGTGGTCGGTACTGAAGCACAGCTCCTCCTGGCACCCCGACTGCCAGTACTGGGCTGGATGTTCAAAGGAAGGGTCCCCTCTACACATCATGCAACTGATGCTACATGGAGCAAGTGGGTTGCACTGATTACTCAGCGGGCTCGAATAGGAAACCCCAGTCGTCCGGGAATCTTGGAAGTGATTATGGATTGGCCAGAAGGCAAATACTTTGGGATGTCATCAGAGGAGGAGGTGGTCCGTGCTGAGGAAGCTCCACTGTACAACAAGCTACCAGAAAATGAGAAGAGATATGCCCTGTTCACTGACGGGTCCTGTCGCATTGTGGGAAAGCATCGGAGTGTGCTAATGTGTAATACTGTGTGTCATCACTACCATAGATGAAAATAGTGATTAACTAGAATGTATTGGAAAGAGTGTAACCTGAGCATGACATAAATGGTATGGAATAAGGGGTGGATATATGTCTTGGTTTCAGTTAGGACAGTTATTTTTCCTCCTAGTAGCTGGTAGGGTGCTATGTTTTGGATTAGGATGAGAAGAGTGCTGATAACATGCTGATGTTTTAATTGCTGCAGAGCACTGCTTATACTAAGCCAAGGACTTTTCAGCTCCTCACTCTGTCCTGCCAGCGGGCAGGCTGGGGGTGCAGCAAAAGCTGGGAGGGGACAAACCCAGGACAGCTGACCCAAACTGGCCAAAGGGGTATTCCATACCATCTGACGTCATGCTAAACAATATATAGGGGTGGCTAGCCGGGGTGGGGGGGCCGGCTGCTCGGGGTTGGGCTGGGCATCGGTCAGCGGGTGGTGAGCAATTGCATTGTGCATCACTTGTTTGTACATATTATTATTATTATCATTATTATTTTCTATCTTAATAAACTGCCTTTATCTCAACCCACAGGCTTCACTTTCCCGTTTCTCTCCCCCATCCCAGAGAGGGAGG
>NW_023311431.1:0-4022 GCF_011077185.1 Oxyura jamaicensis | reverse complement strand
CTCGAGTACTGTGTTCAGTTTTGGGCCCCTCGCTACAAGAAGGACATGGAGGTGCTCGAGCGAGTCCAGAGAAGGGCTACGAAGCTGGTGAGGGGCCTGGAGAACAAGTCTTACGAGGAGCGGCTGAGGGAGCTGGGCTTATTCAGCCTGGAGAAGAGGAGGCTCAGGGGTGACCTTATCGCTCTCTACAGGTACCTGAAGGGAGGCTGTAGCGAGGTGGGGGTTGGTCTGTTCTCCCACGTGCCTGGTGACAGGACGAGGGGAAATGGGCTTAAGTTGCGCCAGGGGAGGTTTAGGTTGGATGTTAGGAAGAACTTCTTTACCGAAAGGGTTGTTAGACACTGGAACGGGCTGCCCAGGGAAGTGGTGGAGTCACCATCCCTGGAGGTCTTTAAAAGATGTTTAGATGTAGAGCTTGGGGATGTGGTTTAGTGGGGACTGTTAGTGTTAGGTCAGAGGTTGGACTTGATGATCTTGAGGTCTCTTCCAACCTAGAAATTCTGTGATTCTGTGAAAGTAACAACCCCCCTCAGTTTTTCAGTTTTCCCATGGCTTCTTTCACCTTCTGGGTCCTCAGGCTGTACATTGTTGCATGGAGCGGGGGCATCACAGTCCTGGAGAAGATGGACACCACTTTATTGAGGGAGACGTTGGCAGTGGGGTTGGGTACAAAGGAGGGAACGTGGGCCCAGGCATGAAAACATGAGAGTGAGCTGACATTGTCTTCTGTGTCCTCACATGTCTACGTTCAGAGGCAGATGAGGAGCACCCTACAGGAGCTCAGGGAGGACAGGAAAACTGGTGCTGCTGTTGTAGTCAAGGAGCACAGCAGTCCAGAAGCTCTCAGCAGAGGCCAGTTGTATGATAGATAGCGAGTCCCAGAAGAAACTGTGACTGTGTAGGGCCAGCACAGGGCCAACAAAGGGGGAGTGCCACTTGTGCCAAGGAGGGGAGCGTGGCCTCAGCCCACAGGCCTCCCACCAGGTAGGCCCAGACGTTCCTCGTGGTGGCACTGGAGTACTACAGTGGGTGGCAGATGGCCACAGATTGGTCCTAGGCCATGAGTGTGAAGAGGAGATTCCAGTTTAAGGATCCAAACTAGTGTGGACCCATCCTTGTTGGGGACTAAAATTGGCAGTAGCATAGGGAGAATTTCCTAGGGCCAGGAGAGGGGGGGCTGCAGACACAGAAGGTTGCATATCAGTGCGTGTGCTGTGGGCACTTCTGGGCCAGGATTGTTCTGTGGTTGTTCAGATGCTCTCTGGTTCCTTCTTGCCCTGGTTGCTCTCTGGAACTTGTCCCAGTCACTCTTTTTGGATCTTGTATGTATGAAGACATTTTGCTCCTCACATTTCCCTGTGCTCCTCTTCCTCCCCATGCTCTCCCCCAAGTTCACCTGCAGCCCCAAGACATGTCCTGCTATGACCAGTTCATGCTGTGCTGGTCCAGTGGCCCGACCGTGCTGGTCAGCAGCTGCTACAAGCCCTGTGTCAGGCATTGGCAGAACTCCACTGTCACCATCCAGCCCTCTCCTGTGATCTCTGCCAGACCCCACCCTCAGCTCTTACCCACAGAACACCACTGTGGGATCCTCCATGTCTACTGCTGATTGCAGCATCCTCAGCTGTGAGGTTAAAAGACGTTTAGATTTAGAGCTTAGTGATATGGTTTAGTGTAGGACTTGTTAGTGTTAGGTCAGAAGTTGGACTAGGTGATCTTGGAGGTGTCTTCCAACCCAGATGACTCTGTGATTCTGTGAGATGCAGACTTGTGGTACCTCCTGGTGCTGCCTGCACTGACAGCCTCCTCTAGAAGTCACCTCATTTACCTCCTGAGAGTCACTAAAGTTTTGTGCATCCCACCCTCTTCCTCCACGTGAAACTTTTCATGGTGGTCTCAAGTTGCCGGGGAAGAAAGGCATTGCCTTGGTTGGCGGGGGAATGGTGAGCATAGGAGGGGGCCTTTCATCATTTGCAGAGGCATTTGATGGTGGACACAAGGCAGTGGGGACCCTTCAGGCACTGTCCCTTGGAAGTGAGGAAGACCTCTGCAGCTCCTCCAGAGCCAGTGGTGACCAGGCCCTGTCTTCCGGCATCTCTGCCCTAATGCATCCCTTTGGCCTAGCAGTGTGTCCTGCAGATGGGGAGCCTGGCAACAGCTGTCCTTGGATGAAGAGCCTGGTGCTGCTGGAAGCTCTGAGAGGTCAGCATCTCCCAAGCTTGCGCAGAAGGGACTTTCTCCTGCTCTGGCTACATCGTGCTGGTGAAAGAGGCTCCATCAGAAGAGGGCCCAAAGGATTCAGGAGTGGATCGTTGTGAGAACCAGCTTTTGGAACAGCCCCGAGCATTCTTCTCCTCATCCTCCCATCAGTCTGCACAATGTGGCAGCATGATCTGCACCCAGGGAAGAGCTGACTTACACAGATACTTCCCCTCCCCATCCGGGGTTGTTGCTCAGGCAGGGCAGCTCCCTGCACCAGGGTGTCACGCACAGCACAGAGGTACAAGGCGCTGTCAGAGAGCTCGACTTCCTTCAGCCGCAGAACGCTGGATTTCTCCACAGTGTTCAGCTGCGTGGTGAAACGGTCCTTCTGCTTGGTGCCTGCTGTGGTGTGATATGTGACCAGCTGAGGGGCTTGTCCCTTCTTCTGCTGGTACCAGATCAAGGCATAAAAGTTGGAGCTCTGGTATGTGCAAGTGGTCTGGAAGGTGTTTCCCTGCTCCACAGTGACTTGTCCTTCTTGCTGGGTGACGGAGGTCTGCCCCATGGCATCTGAAAGAAACCAAATGTCAGCAACTGATGACAGAAACCTAGCTTCTGGATGGGAAGGCTCCCTGTGCCTTGGGCTGCTGCAAGAGTCCCATGGATGTTGGTGTCTTTGGGCAGGAGGTCTATGACCAGAGGTTAGCATGGATCCCAGAGCAAGGTAATACCTCCCACAAGTAAGGCCATTACCATCCCCCCAGGGTAGAGCTGTCTTTAGTTCCTTCCCTCAGGAGAAGGAACTGCCCAGAGTGTCAGAAGAGAGGCAGAGTGGCATGGATGGTAGGCAATAGGAAAGGAAGGGAAGAAGATCTGAGATGGTCAGGAGAGGAGGTGTTTCTGCTGTCTCGTTTTTCTTTCCAGCAGTAAGAGCATCTTCAGAAGAGAGGCGCAAAATGGGCATGATCTGATACCAGCCATCATTTTCCCAGTAATTCAAGAGCAGCTAGCTCCCTGCAGAGAGCTGTTGATGGCGGTGATGGTCTCCTGAGGAGAAGGAGACTCATGCTGCCAGCCACAGGCGGTGCTTACCCAGTGGTTGCCTGAGGAAGGCAGCGAGGATGAGATAAACAAGGCGCATTCTGAGACCAATCCTCCTGCCTGTGTGAGAGAGCCTCAGAAGAGCACACGTCCCCACCAAGAGCTCCAGGAGAGCACAGCTGCAGGAAATGACTCGGCAAGGGGAACAAAGAATGAAAGGGGGAGGAGAAAATGCTTGTTCTTGGAGTGCTTGACATACCCTGCGGGGGTCCTCCTCCACTAGTGACAGTAGTGCTTCAGCAGCCAACATCTGTGCAGCTGGGGAACATGTGTTACTCTTTGGTCCCTGTGTTATGGAGGGTCTGTTCCTGTACTGGTCCTCCAGTGGCATCCTTCCTGCTGTAGTGAGAAAGATCTGCTCTTCTGCACACTCCTGATGGGCCATTTAGAGTCACTGAATCACAGAATCATCTAGGTTGGAAGAGACCTTCAAGATCACCTAGTCCAACCTCTGACCTAACCTTAGCAAGTCCTCCACTAAGCCGTATCCCTGAGCTCTACATCTAAACGTCTTTTAAAGACCTCCGGGGACGGTGACTCAACCACTTCCCTAGACAGCCCATTCCAATGCCTAACAGCCCTTCTGGTAAAGAAGTTTTTCCCAATATCCTACCTAAACCTCCCCTGAAGGAGGCTTCAGGGCTCTTGCCCCACTGGGCACCAACTGCAGGAGTCCTCATTTCTTTGGGGATGGTTCTTTTTCCTCTGGCAACAACTAG
>NW_023311430.1:0-4023 GCF_011077185.1 Oxyura jamaicensis | reverse complement strand
CTCGAGTACTGTGTTCAGTTTTGGGCCCCTCGCTACAAGAAGGACATGGAGGTGCTCGAGCGAGTCCAGAGAAGGGCTACGAAGCTGGTGAGGGGCCTGGAGAACAAGTCTTACGAGGAGCGGCTGAGGGAGCTGGGCTTATTCAGCCTGGAGAAGAGGAGGCTCAGGGGTGACCTTATCGCTCTCTACAGGTACCTGAAGGGAGGCTGTAGCGAGGTGGGGGTTGGTCTGTTCTCCCACGTGCCTGGTGACAGGACGAGGGGAAATGGGCTTAAGTTGCGCCAGGGGAGGTTTAGGTTGGATGTTAGGAAGAACTTCTTTACCGAAAGGGTTGTTAGACACTGGAACGGGCTGCCCAGGGAAGTGGTGGAGTCACCATCCCTGGAGGTCTTTAAAAGACGTTTAGATGTAGAGCTTGGGGATGTGGTTTATTGGGGACTGTTAGTGTTAGGTCAGAGGTTGGACTTGATGATCTTGAGGTCTCTTCCAACCTAGAAATTCTGTGATTCTGTGAAAGAAACAACCCCCCTCAGTTTTTCAGTTTTCCCATGGCTTCTTTCACCTTCTGGGTCCTCAGGCTGTACATTGTTGCATGGAGCAGGGGCATCACAGTCCTGGAGAAGATGGACACCACTTTATTGAGGGAGACGTTGGCAGTGGGTTTGGGTACAAAGGAGGGAACGTGGGCCCAGGCATGAAAACATGAGAGTGAGCTGACATTGTCTTCTGTGTCCTCACATGTCTACGTTCAGAGGCAGATGAGGAGCACCCTACAGGAGCTCAGGGAGGACAGGAAAACTGGTGCTGCTGTTGTAGTCAAGGAGCACAGCAGTCCAGAAGCTCTCAGCAGAGGCCAGTTGTATGATAGATAGCGAGTCCCAGAAGAAACTGTGACTGTATAGGGCCAGCACAGGGCCAACAAAGGGGGAGTGCCACTTGTGCCAAGGAGGGGAGCGTGGCCTCAGCCCACAGGCCTCCCACCAGGTAGGCCCAGACGTTCCTCGCGATGGCACTGGAGTACTACAGTGGGTGGCAGATGGCCACAGATTGGTCCTAGGCCATGAGTGTGAAGAGGAGATTCCAGTTTAAGGATCCACACTAGTGTGGACCCATCCTTGTTGGGGACTAAAATTGGCAGTAGCATAGGGAGAATTTCCTAGGGCCAGGAGAGGGGGGGGCTGCAGACACAGAAGGTTGCATATCAGTGCGTGTGCTGTGGGCACTTCTGGGCCAGGATTGTTCTGTGGTTGTTCAGATGCTCTCTGGTTCCTTCTTGCCCTGGTTGCTCTCTGGAACTTGTCCCAGTCACTCTTTTTGGATCTTGTATGTATGAAGACATTTTGCTCCTCACATTTCCCTGTGCTCCTCTTCCTCCCCATGCTCTCCCCCAAGTTCACCTGCAGCCCCAAGACATGTCCTGCTATGACCAGTTCATGCTGTGCTGGTCCAGTGGCCCGACCGTGCTGGTCAGCAGCTGCTACAAGCCCTGTGTCAGGCATTGGCAGAACTCCACTGTCACCATCCAGCCCTCTCCTGTGATCTCTGCCAGACCCCACCCTCAGCTCTTACCCACAGAACACCACTGTGGGATCCTCCATGTCTACTGCTGATTGCAGCATCCTCAGCTGTGAGGTTAAAAGACGTTTAGATTTAGAGCTTAGTGATATGGTTTAGTGTAGGACTTGTTAGTGTTAGGTCAGAAGTTGGACTAGGTGATCTTGGAGGTGTCTTCCAACCCAGATGATGCTGTGATTCTGTGAGATGCAGACTTATGGTACCTCCTGGTGCTACCTGCACTGACAGCCTCCTCTAGAAGTCACCTCATTTACCTCCTGAGAGTCACTAAAGTTTTGTGCATCCCACCCTCTTCCTCCACGTGAAACTTTTCATGGTGGTCTCAAGTTGCCGGGGAAGAAAGGCATTGCCTTGGTTGGCGGGGGAATGGTGAGCATAGGAGGGGGGCCTTTCATCATTTGCAGAGGCATTTGATGGTGGACACAAGGCAGTGGGGACCCTTCAGGCACTGTCCCTTGGAAGTGAGGAAGACCTCTGCAGCTCCTCCAGAGCCAGTGGTGACCAGGCCCTGTCTTCCGGCATCTCTGCCCTAATGCATCCCTTTGGCCTAGCAGTGTGTCCTGCAGATGGGGAGCCTGGCAACAGCTGTCCTTGGATGAAGAGCCTGGTGCTGCTGGAAGCTCTGAGAGGTCAGCATCTCCCAAGCTTGCACAGAAGGGACTTTCTCCTGCTCTGGCTACATCGTGCTGGTGAAAGAGGCTCCATCAGAAGAGGGCCCAAAGGATTCAGGAGTGGGTCGTTGTGAGAACCAGCTTTTGGAACAGTCACGAGCATTCTTCTCCTCATCCTCCCATCAGTCTGCACAATGTGGCAGCATGATCTGCACCCAGGGAAGAGCTGACTTACACAGATACTTCCCCTCCCCATCCGGGGTTGTTGCTCAGGCAGGGCAGCTCCCTGCACCAGGGTGTCACGCACAGCACAGAGGTACAAGGCGCTGTCAGAGAGCTCGACTTCCTTCAGCCGCAGAACGCTGGATTTCTCCACAGTGTTCAGCTGCACGGTGAAACGGTCCTTCTGCTTGGTGCCTGCTGTGGTGTGATATGTGACCAGCTGAGGGGCTTGTCCCTTCTTCTGCTGGTACCAGATCAAGGCATAAAAGTTGGAGCTCTGGTATGTGCAAGTGGTCTGGAAGGTGTTTCCCTGCTCCACAGTGACTTGTCCATCTTGCTGGGTGACGGAGGTCTGCCCCATGGCATCTGAAAGAAACCAAATGTCAGCAACTGATGACAGAAACCTAGCTTCTGGATGGGAAGTCCTGTGCCTTGGGCTGCTGCAAGAGTCCCATGGATGTTGGTGTCTTTGGGCAGGAGGTCTATGACCAGAGGTTAGCATGGATCCCAGAGCAAGGTAATACCTCCCACAAGTAAGGCCATTACCATCCCCCCCAGGGTAGAGCTGTCTTTAGTTCCTTCCCTCAGGAGAAGGAACTGCCCAGAGTGTCAGAAGAGAGGCAGAGTGGCATGGATGGTAGGCAATAGGAAAGGAAGGGAAGAAGATCTGAGATGGTCAGGAGAGGAGGTGTTTCTGCTGTCTCGTTTTTTCTTTCCAGCAGTAAGAGCATCTTCAGAAGAGAGGCGCAAAATGGGCATGATCTGATACCAGCCATCATTTTCCCAGTAATTCAAGAGCAGCTAGCTCCCTGCAGAGAGCTGTTGATGGCGGTGATGGTCTCCTGAGGAGAAGGAGACTCATGCTGCCAGC
The DNA here is from genome assembly GCF_011077185.1 of Oxyura jamaicensis. Taxonomy (NCBI): domain Eukaryota; kingdom Metazoa; phylum Chordata; class Aves; order Anseriformes; family Anatidae; genus Oxyura; species Oxyura jamaicensis. The sequence continues at coordinate 744 of NW_023311430.1, read as the reverse complement.
CACAGGCGGTGCTTACCCAGTGGTTGCCTGAGGAAGGCAGCGAGGATGAGATAAACAAGGCGCATTCTGAGACCAATCCTCCTGCCTGTGTGAGAGAGCCTCAGAAGAGCACACGTCCCCACCAAGAGCTCCAGGAGAGCACAGCTGCAGGAAATGACTCGGCAAGGGGAACAAAGAATGAAAGGGGGAGGAGAAAATGCTTGTTCTTGGAGTGCTTGACATACCCTGCGGGGGTCCTCCTCCACTAGTGACAGTAGTGCTTCAGCAGCCAACATCTGTGCAGCTGGGGAACATGTGTTACTCTTTGGTCCCTGTGTTATGGAGGGTCTGTTCCTGTACTGGTCCTCCAGTGGCATCCTTCCTGCTGTAGTGAGAAAGATCTGCTCTTCTGCACACTCCTGATGGGCCATTTAGAGTCACTGAATCACAGAATCATCTAGGTTGGAAGAGACCTTCAAGATCACCTAGTCCAACCTCTGACCTAACCTTAGCAAGTCCTCCACTAAGCCATATCCCTGAGCTCTACATCTAAACGTCTTTTAAAGACCTCCGGGGACGGTGACTCAACCACTTCCCTAGACAGCCCATTCCAATGCCTAACAGCCCTTCTGGTAAAGAAGTTTTTCCCAATATCCTACCTAAACCTCCCCTGAAGGAGGCTTCAGGGCTCTTGCCCCACTGGGCACCAACTGCAGGGGTCCTCATTTCTTTGGGGATGGTTCTTTTTCCTCTGGCAACAACTAG
>NW_023311429.1:0-2306 GCF_011077185.1 Oxyura jamaicensis | reverse complement strand
ACGAGCCAGCAGTGTGCCCTGGCAGCCAGGAGGGCCAACCCCACCCTGGGGTGCATCCAGCACGGCATCGCTAGTCGGTCGAGGGAGGGATTGTCCCGCTCTGCCCTGCGCTGGTGCGGCCTCACCTCGAGCACTGTGTGCAGGTCTGGGCACCACAGTACAGAAGGGACATGAAACTGCTGGAGAGGGTCCAGAGAAGGGCTACAAAGATGGTGAAGGGCCTAGAGGGGAAGACGTACGAGGAGTGGCTGAGGTCACTGGGCCTGTTCAGCCTGGAGAAGAGGAGGCTGAGGGGAGGCCTCATGGCGGCCTGCAGCTTCCTCACGAGGGGGAGCAGAGGGCAGGCGCCGATCTGTTCTCTGTAGTGAGCAGTGACAGGACCCGAGGGAATGGTGTCAGGCTGTGACAGGGGAGGTTCAGGCTGGCTATCAGGAAGAGGTTCCTCACTGAGAGGGCTGTCGCGCACTGGAACAGGCTCCCCAGGAACGGCTCATGGTTAACCTTTTGTCCACCAGGACTCCCAGGTCCATCTCCACAGGGCTGCTTTCAAGCAGGCCAGCTCCCAACCTGCCCTGGCACATGGCGTAATTCCTCCCTAGGTGCAGGACCCTGCATTTGCCTCTGTTGAGCTTCGTGAGGTTCCTCTCTGCCCAGCTCTCCAGCCTGTCCAGGTCTCTCTGCATGGCAGCACAGCCTTGTGGTGGATCAGCCGCTCCTCCCAGCTTTGTGCCACCAGCAGCCTTGCTGCAGGACTGGAGGCAGGGCACGTGCGGGCAGAGCTAAGAAGCCAGTAGTGGGAAAGGAAACGTGTGAGCCTGGGGCTCTTTCTTCTGCAGAGCTGCATGGCGGTGCACAGAGAGCAGCAGCAGGTCCCTCAAAAGGGTGACGCAGACAGCTGCTCCTCGGAAGAAGCAGAAGCCTACAGGTCTCGTGAACCCCGGTTGGCTGGGACCGATGACCCCAAAGCAGAGAGGAAAGCACTGTTACTGGCTGTTGTTTATTATCATCATTGGCCTTGTTGTTGTTCGTGTTGCGGCTTCATCTTCAAGCACCCGCTGGGCAGCCTTCCCGTCCTCAGACCCAGACACCCCTTGGGGCTGGGGGCACAAGGGATGGCACCTCCTCATGCTCCAAGGGCAGGGGCAGGTGCTGGGGACGGCAAGGAAGGGCTGGCACACCACTCGAACACCAGCAAGGCTTTGCTCGACTGCTGGCAGACCTAGCACAAGCCGGCCGCGCCACCCTTTCCCACAGGTGGGATATCTGCATGCTTCGCCCCATCCCAGCTCCTGTCAAGCACGGGGGGCTGCACCTCTTGCAGGGAGCCACGTCTGTGAGAGGCTGGGGGAAATGGAAGACCCCCAACCGTCCCAAAACATGTTGGGCGTGGGGCATGGCACGCCATCACAGCGGCCATCACCGAGGCCTCCTGATGTCACTGTGGGATCTGCCTGCCCCCCTTTGTCCTGGGGGCTATAAAAGCCCCTGCGCCTGGACCCCCACTCACTCATCTCTAAGGTGCTCTAGCGAGACCCAGCCATGGCTGGGATGAAGAGACCCTGGGATGAGAGCTGCCCACCTCTTCGTGGGAGCAAGTGGTTTGCTGAACCAGTGAAGAAGTGGAGGCGGAGGAGCGCTGGCCGAGGCGGAGCAGCCGCGGCGGATGGTGTGGAGCCCATGGAGGTGGATCCACCTGCGGAGGAAGAGCTGATGGAGGTGGATCCACCTCCATCCTATCTGACATGGCACAGCGTCATCGTGCCAGGGCTCCCACCAGCGAGACCACGCCACCGTCTTCGCAGAACCGCTGGGACTGCTCCCTATTCCCGGCCCTGCCTCCGCAGATAGGGGGGAGAGGCCATCCATTCACCATCACGCAGGCTTGCCTGCACGATGGCCTCTTCCCCCCCCTTGCCCCCTCCCTTCCCCCATCCCCACCTCTCCTGCAGAGGTATCATCTCTTCTGCACGGAGCGCCAAGCACTGGGCAAGAGCGCACTCGCCTTCGTTTGGGCTGCTGCCCCGGGGCCACAGGAGAACCCTTGCGAAGGCCACGCTGGGCAGGGGGTGTCTTGGCCCCAGGACGAGAAGGCTGCCCAAGAGGTGCCTGAAGACGAAGCCGCGCCCTGCATGGCGGTGCACAGAGAAGAGCAGCAGATGCCTCAAAACGGTGACACAGACAGCTGCTCCTCGGAAGAAGCAGAAGTCTTCGGGCCTGCCTGGAAGAAGCGCAGCAGTGCAGCGTAAAGGCCCTTCAAGATGCTTGGGTACCAGCTCTTCCCAAGCCGGGGCAACAAAGTGATAGAA
>NW_023311428.1:5205-6062 GCF_011077185.1 Oxyura jamaicensis | reverse complement strand
TCAACTCAGAGGCTTCACTTTCCCGTTTCTCTCCCCCATCCCAGAGAAGGAGGGGGGAGGGTGAGCAAACGGCTGTGTGGTGTTTAGCTGCCAGCCGGGTTAAACCACAACAGCTATGTTATTTGTGAATCTGTAATTGAGATAGTTCAGTATCCTGAATGCAACTGGATCTATAACATCTAATTGGCTACACCCTTTAATGCAGTAGATCATGTGCCATGATCATTTACCAGTAATTCCAGTCTAAATGCAGTCTAAAATGAAAATAAAGGACTGAGGATTCAGGACAAAAGGGAGGTAACTTAAAGGTCATCCAGTTCCAAGGAGAGAACAGGAAAGATTAAAAACTAGCCTATTAGGAAGATGAAAAATTTTAAGGGAAGTCTGGGGCAAAATACTCATTTTTTAATCCTACAGAAATTTTGTGAAGACGGTAGTAAGTAATGTACAAACATATTTCTTATATGAAATGAAATGCTGTTATAGTTGATTTTAATTATTTATACAGTATTGTGTGTAAGAAAAAAACAAAATAAGAATGTTAATAAGGATAAGAATGTCAACAAGAACTACATATTCTGAGGTTATCTGCAGCTATCTTGCTTGTGGGCTTTTGTAAACAAGATGAGTAGAGATGATTCTGTACTTTAATACTGGGAAGAAGTTATTGAAGAGATAGTTTTTCATTATTTTGGTAATTGTGGTGGTTTTACCATGCTAGGCAGTTGAACACCACAACCACTCTCTCACTCCCCCTCCTCAGATGAGGAGGGGAAGAAGTAAAGGAAAGAACAACTCACGGGTTGAGATAAGGATGATTTAATTAAAGAGAAATATATATATATATATATATATAT
>NW_023311428.1:0-5105 GCF_011077185.1 Oxyura jamaicensis | reverse complement strand
AGGGGGAAAGGGAATAACAAAACAAAACAAGTAAAGGTTATGTGGAAGTGCAGAGGAAAGAAATTACTCTACTTCCCACAAATGAGCGATGCTTGACCACGTCCTTGAAGCACGGCCTCAACGCACGTAGCCGGTGTTCGGGAGGAGGACAGATGTTTTCACGAGAGCCCACCCCTCCCCTCTTCTTCCTTTTTCCACCTTTTATTGCTGAGTGTGACATCATATGGTATGGAATATCCCTTTGGTTGGTTTAGGTCAGCTGCCCTGGTGATGTTTCTTTCTCACTTTTTGCCCACCCCCTAGGAGGGTCAGAGAGAGTCCTGATGCTGTGCCAGCACTTCTCAGCAGCAGACACAACACTGGTGTGATACCACTGCTGTTCTAGCTACAAGTGCAGAGCGCAGCACTGTATGCGCTGCCACAGGGAAAGTTAACATCCCAGCCAGACCCGGTACAGTAATACTTAAAAATGTACCATAGAAATCTCAAGAAGAACCAGGCTTCTCCTTCTCAGAAGGAGAACTGATATACTGACTTAAAAGATTTTTAGTAGATTGATACTTTATAAAAAAACATCAGTTTTAGTTTAGATTTCAGATTTCAATCTCCAGAGACAGATACAGGAATTTGAGTAGGAAAACAAAAAATGTAATTATGATATAGTTTTAAACCTCCCAGAAAGATGATCAACTTGTTGTGAAGGATTGGCTAGGAATACAGACATTTATTCCCAGCTCTGCCTCAAAATTCTTATGTAATATAAAATGTTCTGTGATGGACAGGTTTTTGTCAGTACAGTTTATTGCATAGGAAACTCTATATGGGAGACATTCAGAACTATATTCCATCATGATTGTTAGTCTTTGCCTATCAGTTTCCTCATATGTTAAAAGGAGCTGGTGGCTATCATGGAAATGTAAATTTTTCTATTTATTCTGTTTGACCGAATCTCAGATTTGATGAAAATGTACTTCTTGGAACTCTGAAAATACTTCTAACCAAGGTTTATTTTTCTCTTGAGATTTATTCCTCTTCCTTATTAATCAATGGATTATCATACTTCTGTTTCCTTCAGGCCTAACTTATTTTAAAGCAGCAGATTTTGTACATGATTTCAGATTCTCAAAGCCAAACAGTATCAGGGGTTCTGAGAAGTCTGAAAAATTTAGAACTGTTTACTCTGTATGCACAGCCATCCCTACATAACACATACAGAGAGCCCAAAATACGTGAAGAATAATAATGTTTAATTTCTTCAAATGTTTTGCCTTTGATCAGTAAACTTGGCACTTTTACTGGATAGATTAGTCATACTGAGGGATGTAAGGTATACTAGTTAAGTTTGTAGATGATGTTAAACAGAGGATCTGTTGACTTCCTTGAGGATAGAGAGTCCTTGCAGAGGACAAATTAGAGGGCTGGACAAGCACCAGCACTGTAAAGTTCAACCAGAACAAGTGCAAGATTCTTCACATTGGACGGAGCAACCTATCTGGGACTGGGTTCTGGGACTTCTGGTTGACAGAAAATTGAATATGAGTCAACATTGAGCCCTGGCATCCAAAAAGGACAACCATATCCTGGAGTGTGTCAAACATGCTATAGATAGCTAGTCAAAATAAGTGATTTCTGCATTTAAGTGACCTTACCTCCAGTACTATGTGCAGTTTGGGGTACTACAAGAGAGGTTCATTTTGGATGTTAGGAAGAAGTACTAAACTGAGAGAGAAGTGGTCATGACAGCAAACCTGCTGTACTTCAAGAAGTGTTTGGACAATGGTCTCTGATATATGGTTTGATTTTTGAGTGGTCCTGTGTGAAGCCAGGAGTTGGACCCAGTGACCTTTGTGGGAGTCTTCCAAGTCAGAATATTTTATGATGCTATGATACTTCACGATCACAGATAAATATATAACATATAAAACTAGATTTTGTATTTTTCGTAAATGAGGTGTGCAAACATGACACATTGTGAACACAGTTGTTGGACATATTGGAACTGCAGGGATCTAATCTTCAGTCCTGAGTGTTTGTATAGAACACCTGAAGAAACTAGTCCCCCTTGATTTCCTTCCTGAAAAATCCACATGGAAACTTGTGAGGAAAGGCAGCAAAAACATAGAGTCCCGTAATCCATTACTCAATTATACTGTAGCCATACTGAAGAAGTTTCTTCAGTGTGGGTGATTAACATTTTCATACAGTTTACACTGACAGATTTTTTTGTCCTTATATTGTCACATGCCAGAATAGTGAAAACAAAACAGACAGGAGAAGGAAAGATTTAAGGAAGAAATTCCTTACTCAGAGGGTGGTAAGGCACTGGAACAGGTTGCCCAGAGAAGTTGTGGATGCCCCATTCCTGGGAGTATTTAAGACCAGGTTGGATGGGGCTTTGAGCTACTTGGTCTAATGTGAGGTGTCCCTGCCGATGACAGGGGGGTTGGAATTGGATGACCTTTAAGTTACCTTCCATATAATCCTATTAATCTATGATTTTGTGATTGACAAAACTTCCTTGTCTTGTCAATGGTAAAATCAAGTAATTATTTGTCATCAAAAATTCACCCAAATGTCTGTAAATAGCAGGCTTGATATTAACATTGTATTTGTCATGGTTGCATGTCTCTTTAAAGCCCATCACAAGGAACTGGACAAAGTTTGTTCTAAGCACAGGTCAGGATGCTCAAGTTAAGTGGCAGAACACCCCCTTAGAGTTGGAAGGTCTATACCTGAAAGTATCATGATGTTATTCTATATTCAGCTACTCTGAAGACAAAACCTGCATTTATCTTTGCTGTCCTCTCTTACTCATGGAATTCCTTAATGACAAGATTTGGAAACTGAAAAATTAGTTTTATTTTGTCGCTTTTATTGATTTTTATTATTATTGTTAATTGAAGCAAGCAGCAATAATACCTTTGAAATTACAACATAGGTTCTCCACACACCACCACCAAGTACTCTATACTCCTATTTCTAATGAGGATGTCTCCTTATAGAGATCCTGAAACCATCTCCATGTTAGGAGATCAAGTGAAAGTTGACTTTTTGATAATCATATATTAAAGTTCTGAAGATTAAAAAGAGAACCGATTTCAAAGCTAGCAATTGTCTCAGAGATATGTGTTCTTACTTGTAATAATTATATGAATATTTCATATAAAGGAAATGTGATCAGAATGTTAAACAGGAAGCAGTAACATTTTTCGTTTATATGTAAGTTTTTCCTATCTTTGCAATATTTGTTTAAATACTAATCATAAAATTTTCCAAAGCACAAAAGTAACAAGTGAGCAAATGAAATTATTTCTGCAAGTGTCAAGCAATTCATTTTTTTACTTTCTTCTGAGCATCTTGTAATTTCCGTGATTAACTTTTTATGCTTTTCTGACACGGATGAAGTAAAGATGTGGGCAAGGAAATTTGCTGCAGTTTGTCTGTTGTTTGTTTGTTTGTTTGTTTGTTTTTTTGGTATTCTAATCAGAATCTAGGATAACTAGATTTTTTTTTTTTCTAGTTACAGTAAAATGTATTTGTCTTCCATTGTGAAAACTAACAAAAAAAAAAAAGTAACAACAACAACAAATTTTAATGTCACAATATATACTGTTTTATTTTTGTAAGAATTTATTTCTCAAGTAATTCAAAGTAGGTGTGTAACATTTAGATTTTTTAAAAAAAATATATAATTACTTTGAATAAGAAATTATTAGATTGCCTAAAGTATTCATGGCCCTTGTTTCCAGATAATTAATTGTCACACATAGTTCAGATTCCTATTATATAAAATGTGTATGCTTAATCAGGAGTGCTTTAGGACATTTTCAAGATGAATACAAGCTTTTCATGCTTATGTTTATCACTGATATATAAGTTATAGAGGCTCATGCTCTGAATGAGAAAATTAAGCATATCAGTATAGGATCAAATAGTATCAGTATAACTATGATATAGTTTGCAAACTATTGTTCTTACAGTAACAATATCCATAATATTAGATACTGTAAACGATACATAAATAGAAATACTTGCCAGGAATTTTCCTTAAAGGAAAAGTAAAACAATACCAAATCTTTAAAATAATACCTTCTTTATAACATACAGTTTTTGAGTGGTGCTTAAAGCAATTGAAGAAAATAATGAAGCAATCATTTCCATTATCAGAAGACTTAAAAAATAATAATAATAATAAATAAAAAAAAAAAACAGTAAGTGTAAGAGTTGAGTCCTCATGTCTTAGGTGCTGAAATTCTTACTGACAGATAAGAAGGGTGAGGTTGCTCAAAAACATTAGTCATTTAAGTGTAGGTGAAAACAGATAAAAAATCATTCCATGTAACAAAGGAACAGAAACATTTTTCAGTTTCTTCTGTAATTTTCAGAGGGTGCAATTTATCACTTCAGTTCTAAACTGATATAATTGAAGTTGATAGACTTATATTGGCAAAAACAATAATGACTGTATTGTGAGTTACAGACACTCTTCTTAAAATTTCTTCAGCTGTGAAAATGATCTTTTAGAAAACTGTATCTATGATGTCTATTTAATTTTGAAAAGAAGTTTGCCAAAAAAGAAAGCATTTATTGAAATTTTAAAAAGGGGGGTTGTGTTCAGGACCCATTAAAACAAACAAACAAACAAACAAACAAACAAATAAATAAATGAGGGAGGCTTTCATTGTTTTGTTTTATGAAAAAAAAAAAAAAAAAAAGACAATTAAGTTAGATAGTTGTAGTAATTTGGCAGCTGTGTAACATTTGATACCCACTGTACTTGAATGTTAAGATTGGTGTTGAAATTCAAATTAAAATTTGAATTAAATTCAGTACACACCAGGAATATTAATTTTAGAGATCCAAAATGCATCTTTAAGTGCTATGTAAGAGGAAAGTCATGGAAAATTTAGACCAGTGGTATTTTTAGAAGGCAAAACTGATCATATGCATTTTCCTCCTGTAACAGAAGACAAAACATATAATTAGTTTGTATTCAACTATAAGATGTGCACAATGTTTTATTGTTTCAGTTAATATTATGTAACTTTTCATGCTTAGCATCAAAATTAAACAGCTGAAGAAGGTAAAATAAAATGGTCTATTGC
>NW_023311427.1:0-1226 GCF_011077185.1 Oxyura jamaicensis | reverse complement strand
TTGTACTGAGGGGCCCAAAGCTGAACACTATACTTGAGGTGTGGCCTCACCAGAGTAGAATACAAGGGGATGATCACTTCCCTGGTCCTGCTGGCTACACTGTTCCTGGTGCTAGTCAGGATGCCATTGGCCTTCTTGGCCACCTGGGCGCACTGCTGTCTCATCTTCAGGTGAGCACTTACCAACACCCGAAGATCCTTTTCCTCTGCACAGCTTTTGAGCCACTCTGCCCCAGGCCTGTAGTGGTTGCATGGGGTTGTTGTGGCCAAAGTGCAGGACCCAGAACTTAGCCATGTTGAACCTCCTCCCATTGGCCTCTGCCACTGACCCATCCTGTCCAGGTCCCTCTGCAGGGCCTTCCTACTCTCCGGCAGATCGACGCTTCCCCCTAACTTGGTGTCATCTGCAAACTTACTGAGGGTGCACTCAATTCCCTCATCCAAGCCATCTGTAAAGATATTAAAGAGAATGGGCCCCAACACTAACCCTTGGGGAACACCACTGGTGACTGGTCGCCACCTAGGTTTCACTCCATTCACCATCACTCTCTGGGCCTTGCCATCCAGCTAATTTTTAACTCAGCAAAGAATGTACCCGTCCAAGCCATGGGCAGCCAGCTTCTCCAGGAGAATACTGTGGGAAATCATGTCAAAGGCCTTGCTGAAGTCTAGGTAGACTATGTCAATAGCAGTTCCCTCATCCACCAGGAGGGTCACTCGGTCATAGAAGGAGATGAGACTGGTCAGGCAGGACTTGCCTTTCATGAACCCATGTTGACTGGGCCTGATCCCCTGGTGATCATGCATATGTTGCAAGATTGCCTTCAAGTTGACATGTTCCATCACCTTTCCCGGCACTGCCAGGCCTGTAGTTCCATGGGTCCTCCTTATGACCTTTCTTACAGTTTGGCATCCCATTAGCAAATCTCCAGTCATCTGGGATCTCTCTGGATGACCAAGTCCGCTGACAGATGACGGAAGATGGACCAGCAATCACATCCGCCAGCTCCCTCAGCATCCTTGGGTGGATCCCATCTGACCTCATGGACTTGTGACAGTCCAAGTGGAGCAGCAGGTATCTAACTGTTTCCACCAGATCTGTGTGTGTGTGGGGGGGGAGTTCTTCAGTTCCCCATCCCAAATTGCCTGTTCAGGAGGCTGAGTACTCAGAGGATAACAAGTCTGGTTAGTAAAGACAGATGTAAAGAAGGCATTAAGAACCTTAGC
>NW_023311426.1:0-4208 GCF_011077185.1 Oxyura jamaicensis | reverse complement strand
GTCTGGTTAGTAAAGACAGATGTAAAGAAGGCATTAAGAACCTTAGCCTTTTCACAGAATTGAAGGTGTTTAAAGGGATGTTGAATGATCGTGTCCAACCCCCCTGCCAAAGCAGGTTCTTCAAAGCAGGGTGCCTAGGTAGGCATCCAGATGGGCCTTGAATATCTCCAGAGAAGGAGACTCCACAACCTCTCTAGGCAGCGTGATCCAGTGCTCTGTCACCCTCACCGTGAAGGAGTTATTTCGCATGTTGGTGCAGAACTTCCTGTACTCTATCTTGTGGCCGTTACCCCTTTTTCTTCCCCACAAACCGCTGAAAAGAGGTTGGCCAAATCCCTCTGTCTCCCACACCTCAGGTATTTTTGCACATTGATGAGATCCCCTCTCAATCTTATTTTCTCCAGGCCAAACAGACCCAGGTCTCTCAGCCTTTCTTCATAGGAAAGATGCTCTAGGCCCCGTAACATCTTTGTAGCCCTCCTCTTTCCAGGAGGTCCCAGTCTGTTTTGTACCAGGGAGCCCAGAACTGGACACAGTACTCCACGTGAGGCCTGACCAGGGCAGAGTAGAGGGGGAGGATCACCTCCCTTGACCTGCTGGCCACGCTCCTTTTAAAGCAAGCCAGGATCCCCTTGGCCCTCTTGACCACCAGGATACACTGCTGGCTCATGGTCAACCTCTCATCCACGAGGACCCGCAGGTCCTTCTCCTCAGAGCTTCTCTCCAGCAGGTCATCCCCCAGGCTGTATTGAAACATCTGGTTGTTCCTTCCCAGGTGCAGGACTCTACACTTCCTCTTATTAAACCTTATCCTGTGTTAACTGTAGACTGTCAATGATGTCTTCAATTAATCTCCTGTTTCTTGACTTCGAGGAAAAGGCTTAGTTAGATACTAGGTCACTGAACAGTGAACAAAGGGCAGAGACTTTTCCTGTTGACTACTTCTTAGGGATGTGCACCTGTCCCCTCTTCTTTCCCCACAGCTAGAAAAATTATCTTGATCTGAGCTAATGCACAGAGATTTTTTTTTAATTTTATTTTTTTCTTTTTCTTTAATGAACTATTGCTATGTAATTACCTTTTCTTAATACCAAATTATCTAACTTGAACTTTGGATTTCACAACTTTGACCAAAAAAAAAAAAAAAAAAAAAAATTAAAAATTTAAACTGACATATGTTCTTGTGATACTAGAATCTATAGTATATCAAATGGTACTCCCTGTTATTTGAGAACACCCAGAAATTTAAAAAGTAAAATAAAATAAAAATGTATTGGTTCTAAATTAATTAAAGAAAGTACCACCACTGAAAAAAAAAAAAAAAAAAAAAAAAAAAAAAAAAAAAATTAGCCCCTTCGTGTAGTTTTTTTTTTTTTTTTTTTTTTTTAAAAAAAAAAATTTTTTTTCAAATTGAATTTCTAAATTTTATTAAAAAATATAACATTTTTTTTTTTTTTTTTTTTTTTTTTCCTAACCACAGAACTGTTGAACTGTTTTATAACTTGCTTTATCTCCTAGATAATCGCTGTCATTGGGATTTCTTTACAAGCTAAAAGGAATGAAAGTAATGAAACAAACATACTGATTAATAAATGTACCTTAAAGTTGTTATGAAGCTGTTCATTTTTATGTTAGAATGTCTGTTTCAAAGATGTTTCATACTTACAGAACTGCTAATACTGCCTAAAACAAATGGATTTTTTTAAGTTGTAGTCAGATCAGTGCATTGATTTGCTCAATTAGACAACCTACTCATCAGCACAATAAGGACAAAAATAATGTGTCAATTCACGTGACTATCTTTCCCTCCATAATAGCACTTGGGTGTTCAAATTTTTGAAAATCTCTACAGATTTGTCACCCGTAATGGTGTGTTAGCGGAGTCAGATCTAGCAGCTGTGGTTACAGCATTATGTTCTCAGGCACTAATATTTAAATTACACTTTAGTAATTTTGAAAAGCCAAATGGTCCCTCTGTGAGAGCACCCTCTAGTTTCTAAGTGTGTTAGAGCTCTCTGCCCTTCCAAGCGCTGTCGTTTGTTCAGAAGATAAACTGGGATCTTTCTCAGCATCATTTCTCATTGGTGGACAATTTTGTACTGTGTCTGTCTGGGATGGAACTAAATTTCCATGCAATATCCCAGACAATACTGTGCTCTGCACTTGTAGCTAGAACAGCACTGGTATCACACTAGTGTGGTTTCTACTGCTGAGCAATATTGGTACAGTGTCAGGACTCCCTCCAACCCCCTCAAGAGCCAGCAGGCTGGGAGTGGGTAAGAAGAGGAGAAGAGAAGCCACCATGGCAGGTGGCCTAAATAAACCAAAGGGATATTCCATACCATATGATACCACACTTAGCAATAAAAGATGGAAAAAGGAAAGGAGAGGGGAAGGCCAGGCTCTCATTATGAAAATGTCTGCCTTCCTGAACAATGTCTGCACATTTCAAGACCCTGGTCCAGGTACATGGTCAAACATTGCTCATTGGAGGGAAGTAGAGAGTAATTTATTTCCTCTGTGTTTCCACATGACCTTTACTTGTTGTCACTCCCCTTTACCCTTTACTTTTTTTTTTCTTTAGTTAAATTATTAAATTTTCTCTTAATAACATTTTTTTCCTTAATAATTATTTTTCTGTTAATTAAATTATCCTTGTCTCAAACCATGATTTTTTTTTTTCTTTTTTTCTTTTTTTTCTCTTGTTCTCCTCTTTTGAGGAGAAGTGATATTGAGAAAAAAGTTGTGGTGGAGTTCAGCTACCTAACATGGTAAAACCACCACGAATCTATAAAATTCATTTTCTCTTCTCATTATTTCCTGATCAGAGCCTGGACAAGCCTTTGGGTGTAGTTTTTAATATGACTTCTCTGAAGGACATGTGCTCCATGGAACTGTTTTAATTTTAAATGCGAGCTTTCTGTATCATCTTAAATATAAGCAAATATTAGAGCTGCATTACACTATGTATTATGATCTTGTGGAATAATTGCCTAAGGTGACTTGGAAATTTAACTGGTATTCACATTTTAAAGAAAAGGTACTACACTGAAGAAGCTTCCAGGGTGGAGTGTAGCTGCACTACCTAAATGTTTCCTAGAGCTTCAATCTTAGATATTAATCACACTGGGGGAACCTGGTGTACTGTCTCTAAGAAACATTATGGAGTGTAGACCAGAGTGGAGGTGCTGCAGCTAGTCTCCGTGACAAGATGAGAACTTGATCGTTCTTGTGCACAATTAGACTGATTGATTATCTCCTTCTCGAGATATTCAAGGCCCGTCTGGAAGCCTACCTGGGCAGCCTGCTCTGAGGATCCTGCTTTGCAGGGGGGTTGGACCCAATGATCTTTCGAGGTCCCTTCCAATCCCTACAGTTCCGTGATTCTGTGATTCTGTGATAAGCTGTACTTTTGCTACCCTGAGCCAACAACCTGTCATGGTTTTGACAACATGCTGTACTCTAGTGAACTTTGCTCATTATAATATCATTATAATACCATAACACACCTCCATCCCAAAAGCTACCTGCTTCCAAGATGCGACCACCCCTCACTGAATTTCTCAGAGTCTATATTTTTAAATGAAAGTGAGGAAACTTTGCACTAACTGTAACAAAGATATGCATGACTAGGGTCACTCATCTCCTCCTAAAATATAGAAAATAATATAAATTGGCTTAATAGAGAGGGAATGTGAGGGAAGATAGCATCATGACTTGTGGGATCGGATTACAGGCTGTGTATCTCTTCTCCACCCCACCCCCTACCTCTCCCCCCCATTGGGACACCTCTGTGTAAGATTTGAACATTTGGTTATACCAAGTGCCTTCCTGGGACACTTAGAAATTTCTATAGTCTTTGTGTCTTTTAACACATTAATAGCCAGTATATGTTACTGATACTATTGGCATTTGAGTGCTTTGCAGACAATGAATTTATCACCTACAATCCAAAGAATCTGTGTACCTGTTGCTCTAATGAATTGCACTAGATTGCATTGAACCTATCCATGATAATTCACATTGAACACGACCAAACTCTTTAAGTGTGGCCAAGGTAGTTCATGGAACACAACTAGAGAGAGAGTGTGCTATTGTCCTGGTTTCAGTTAGGACAGTTATTTTTCCTCCTAGTAGCTGGTAGGGTGCTATGTTTTGGATTAGGATGAGAAGAGTGCTGATAACATGCTGATGTTTTAATTGCTGGA
>NW_023311425.1:0-7922 GCF_011077185.1 Oxyura jamaicensis | reverse complement strand
ATTAAACAGCTGAAGAAGGTAAAATAAAATGGTCTATTGCAGTGAAAGTTGATGAATAAGACACTTTCAAACTCCTCTGTAGAGATTGCACTGAAGTCTTTGCACCCAGATTACAACTAAACATTAAAAAGTGATATTAGATCATGATGGTAATGGATAATGGAAAATAAGTTCCCTGTAGTGATGATAAAATTATATTGAGATTCATAGCCACACTTTTGTATTTTTACTGCAGCAAATTCTGTATGTCAGATTCTGAACTAAGGATATTTTTCATTGCAGATTTATATAAGCAATCTTCACCTGTGTTGCCAGCATGTCAGCTTCTATAGGTGTGATCAGATTATATGACTGCATTATACCCAGCTACTTTTCCAAGAGGAGATTTCTCTTTTCTTACACATTCTTCCAGATATTCATTTTCATACACATTCTTCCAGATATGCATTTCTGATAGATAATGTTTTACAGATGTTCCTTTGTGTTCCTCAATATATTCTAACTTATTCAGGTTCTGGATCATTGAATAATTATCATTGACAATGCTGCCTAATTTTAGAGTTCTGAAAATGCAACTCTAAATATCAGTAGTTCATTAGGAAGGTATATGTGTATACTTTAACACCTGTTGTTAGTTTGCTAGAACATATTTAATTGTAGCAATATTACTGATATATTTTAAGGACTTCTTAATTTAACATTTTATTTTATTTTATTTTATTTTATTATTTTATTTTATTTTATTTTATTTTTGTCATTTCATTTATTTTGATTATTTATTATTATTATTATTTATTTTTTTATATTTTATTCTCTTCAGATCACCATTATGTCTTTCATTTAGCCTTCAGTAGATACATGTAATGGGGGACATGTAATATATCCCACCAAATATTATGAGACAATAACAAAGGCTGAACTTCTTAGGATGACTACCATTTAAGAGTTTTGAGTCCTTCATGTTCTAATCATAGATGTTTTATTTAGCAAGAGTTATTTTTATCTAGGCACAGGTTTCACATAAGTATGAACTGCAAGACAAAGTTATATGTCTTCCAAAAGAACAAAGGCTCACTACCCACAGGTTTAAGACCCATTCACAATGCAGATTACAAAGAAAATGTCAACAGAGAATTGTATCAAATCAGAGATATGATGTTTGTTTTCAGCACTCATGATTTAGATCCTACTACTGGAGGCATAGAAACTGAGAGTTAAAGAATAGAAAATCTTATGTGTGTAATCAAGAAGGATTAATGATATGAAAGTAGTATAATAATAACAGTGAGTGTGTAGCATAATTTAGAATAGTAAGTTAGTAGGAGTAATTTCTCTTATCCTAGCCTTTCACAGTGCTCTGAAAATCTGGAATGAAATGAGCATTTTACTGTCTTTTTACTTATGTACAATAAAACAAGAGCAACATTAATAATATTAGTTCACATGTGATGTTTGATAAATGAATTGGACTAAGGACCTCTAATTACCTGAATTCTTAATTTTTCAGATCAGATCTCTAATCTTTAGCTGAAAATTAAGTTTGTAATGAAATCAATAAAAATATGGTTTGAAGTACGGGCTGATTTTAGAGGATCATGTGCCTATGTTAGAGGCACTGTTAAACACATGAAATACAGGACTGTAATAGTAGCCATTGTTTGCTATACTGCATTATGTTTGCAGTTGAAGATAAAAGTAGTTGTAGTGAACTGTAATAGCGGTAAATGAACATCCAATATGGAGTAGAGGCATTTGAGCTGCAGAGCATTTATTTATGTTTAGAAAGCAACATTCAGATAAGTTGTGGGCACATTTAATTCATATAAAACTTTAATAATGATGTAATATTAAAAATATTTTTTGTATAAAATCATGAAAATGCTATACATTATTATTGAAGCATGTCAAGAACTCATTGAAAATAAACTAAATTAATTTCTATAGCTGTATAAAATCTCCTGTAGCCTTATTTGTTCTTTTTTTTTTTTTTTATTTATTTTCTTTTTACCTTGATTACATCACATGCAATGTTTGAACTAAAAACTTAGTCTTTGATCCACCCAAGTTTTTTTTTTGCTAGGTGAGTACTGGGAGATACTTATCCATCTTCTTCTTGTCATATTCTGGGACATGTGAGAGAAATCACTTTGGAAAATAAAGGGAAACGCCAACAGACTTTCTTAGAGTTATCTTAGCTAAACCATATCAGCCCTGAATTTATATCCTCTTCTTTGTTATTTTCAAATTTTAAATTGTAGAGGCATTATAAGACAGATAAAAATGTTAGTTAGGAGCTGCTGGCATGTCTCCTACCAAGGAAGAGAATATTTTCAAATTACCTAAACATTTTGCCCTCTAAAAAATGTGTAAATAAACATAGTCTCCTAGACTAGACACAATAGTTCGTTTTTGAGTTAATTGCGTATCTGTTGTCATAATTTGTTGCAGAAGCTCTATGGGAATTGTGAGTGGTTTTCTGTGACTGTATCTGTATCTCTCTCTATATATATATTATTTATTTAAATTGCCTTGGAAACCATAGAGAAAAGAGACAAAATAAGCTCATCAGACTGTAAAAATCCTGTACAGTACAGGATGGAATAAAGGTATGGTGGAATGGTGAAGTTGATATTTTATTTATTTATGTATTTTTAATGTTGATGAAGAGCTTTTTGTTGTCCCTTCACTGTTTTGACGAGAGCTTCAGTAAGAAATTATTTATTTTCTTTCATTGGCATCTGCATGACAAAAATTAATTTTTTAATTAATAGCTTTAAAAAATAAAATAAAATTGAAATTTGTATTAAAGTTACTACACAGCCAAGAATCTACTCAGGCACACAACTGTACAGCCATAGGAATTTATTTGCAGATGACACAGGTCACTGACCAGCCACCTTTCTGGGAGCTATATTCACTCTACGGGATTAAATTTGTAGCCTACATACAGAACGCTGCATACTGTTTCTGAGACTACTAAGTCAGATACTGCTTTGCTCAAAGAGTTCTAGGAACCAAGGTAAAGAATTCTCATTCAAGTTTTTTTTTTTTTTTTTTTTTTTTTTTTTATGATAACTCCTGGTAACTCATTACTGTTACAAATACATCTAACTTTTTAAAAGATTTCCATGTAACAAGTAGTAATGAACTGTCTGATGGATCACTTTAGGCAGGAATTAATCTTTTCTTACTTTTCAGTTTGTGTACGAAAGTGGATTTGGGGATTTATTGGATATTATTCCCTTTAGTCAAATAAATTTTACAGACAATGATGTTATATTAAAGATCAATATGGTTCCACATGCAGATTTCACATTAATTTATTCTGGAATTTATTTTTTTTTATTTTTTTATTTTTTAGAACCCGCTAGAAATATATTATGTACTCTATGTTTTACCTAAAACTTTTAATATAAATAATTTATTGATTTTCCCATTCCTTCCTTTAATTAAGAGGCAATAGAGTATACAATAAATATGTTAAGAGCACATTAAAAACAAAACAAAACAAAACAAAACAAAACAAAAAAACTTTTAAACTCAGGAGGGATAAGGAAGGATAAGATCTACTGTAGTTGTTAGAAGTTGTGATCAGTGTCATGAGACAAAAATATGACATTTTGAATAGATAGCTATGGTTTTTATTCTTTTTGAATCTGATATTTCTACCATTATACAAGTCAAATTCCATTGACCTTGTCAGTTGTAAACATAACTTCCATGGCAAATTAAGTATTTTCTGGCTTTGTTTTAAACAAGTATGACATTCATTTCTAGAATTTCTCATAGGTTTAGTCTTCCTTATTTATTTATTTATTTATTTATTTAATGTGTATGAGAATGTTATTTTTGTAAACTTGAAAAATTCTGCCTTTCTGTTCTGTAGGCCTTTGCTTAAGATGGCAACATGGAATTTTTATAAGTTTTTATATGAGACCTTACCTAGCATTAGGTCATTAAAATTTTGCAGTATGGTGATGTGTTTTGGACTTAGGATGAGAATAATTTTGACAACGCACTGATGTTTTAGTTGTTGCAGAGCAGTGCCTAAACTAAGCCAAGGACTTCTCATACTGCCCTGCCAGTGAGGAAGGTGGGGGTACACATGGCTTTGGGAAGGGAAACAGGTGACTCAAACTGGCTAAAGGGATATTCCATACACAATGCTAAACAATAAAAATGGGGGAGTTCCCCAGACCTAGTGGGGGCCGGTAGGGAGGAGGCATTGGGAGTGAGTTTTGCTACTGCTCTTTGGGTTCTGGTTTGGTATTGGTCAGAAGGTGGTGAGCAATTACATTGTGCATCACTAGTTTTGTATCTTCTTTTAATAGTAATTATTATTTTTATTATTCCTTTGTTTCCTGTCCTTTTATTATTGTCCTTTTATTTTATTATTGTCCTTTTATTTTATTATTCCTTTGTTTCCTGTTTAAGTTGCCTTCATCTCAACCCATGAGTTCTGTGGATGGAGAGGACATAAGGAAATGGCTGGCTGCCTGCCAGGAAGAAAACACTAATTTATTTATTTATCTATTTTAATCTAGAACTAAAGGAAAATTGCTGTAAGGTGTGCAGTGTGTAACTGCTTAGCTGAAAAAAAGCAAAATCAAAACCAAAGCACAATTGAATGATCTTGCTGATTCTAATTATGTCTCATCCTTAATATTGAGCCTCAGGAATTTATTAATAAGGTCATAGAAAAGGTATCAAAGAACAGGAGTAGTAATGTTTTCCTTGTGAGATAGCCTAATTGTAACTGAAATCAGAAACATTTGAAGACAGTATTGAAGCACTTCATAAGGTACTTGTAGATGTGGTCTTTTGACATTTTATTTTTTCACTTCACATCCAATTTTAGGGTGACAAATCTATCTATTTTATTTCAGCTAGGATAAGAGTTTCTGCTTGACTGGGTAGCATAGCAGGGTAATATTCCTTGTTACATCTTTTAAATCTGAAGATGTAAAAAGCCTCTTACTCTTGAGCAAGATAAAAATATTAGTGCTTCAAATCAGGGGATCCATAGTGTGCAGTTGTCTGGATATAAACTGTCTAACCAGTTCTAGAAAAAGAGAACTAATCTGTGTATTTTCTAAATATATTAATCACTTGATATTAAATTGTTTCATAGAATCTTGTTTGTTTGTTTGCTTTTATTATTATTATTTTATTTTTATTTTTATTACACAACAGTATGGCATCTTGTTCTTACATAAGGCCTAAATCTTAATGGTTAGTTATGACTTCTATGCCTGCAGTAGTGTTTAAGTTCATAAAAGGTGATGTTTTTCCTGACTTCATTTTCCTCCTTTCCCTCTCCCTTCCCTAGAGAAAGCACTCATTCATTTATTATTTCTAAGTATCTTAACACAACACTTACTTGCTTTGTTTCAGTTGTGTGGGATTAGCAAGGAAGCAGTAAATGGGTTTCTTTCATATGTCACCTATTGCTGTTTCTCTGTCATTTGTTGGAGGAGCTGAATAATTATCACAGTCCTGTTGTTTTCCAAGGAAGGGTGACAACTTTTGTGTTCAGTTTTGTTACTTTGTGGTTTAGAAACACACTGAACAGTTGAGATGTTTTTGTTAAACAATCATCAGAAGATAATTTACCAAAATAGTTAAATTAAACAATGGCATGTGCTATTACCTTAGTGACTTCTGTTAACAGCACAAAGAAATCTACTGTCCACCATGATCAGTTTCCTCTCAAATAATGACTTCTAAGCAAACATCTTAAGGCTAAGTAAACATGAATTAATAGCTTTGGCACACAAATAAATCACTGAGTTGAAGTTGTGAGATTATTTTATCTCTGTTCCTCTACGACAAAAGTCTTCACATATTATATATATATATATATATATATTGAGTAGGATTGAATTATCTTGAATACCTCACAGTCCAAATAGATGGCATAGCACAGGTCCCCTTTCTCCAAATTTTTTTGGTCAGGATTAAAGGAAAATTTCTCCCTTTGAAGCTGTCTCAGACTCTTGCAACAAAAATATTTTTTTCTTTATAGTGCAAATTCTGGATCATCATTAAGACTGTGAGCTTTCTATGGTCATTATTCCCATAATGCAAGCTGAGGCTTGGGCTGGGAGAGTTTGGAATAAAATGCTACAGTGCCTGTCATTGTAAATTTGTCTTCTACTAAACATGTTTTATATCAATTTTTACACATTTTTTCAGGTTTGGTGATGTTGGATTTTGCTTGGTTGTAATATTTTGTGTCTTTAAATAATTATTATATTAAGTATACAATATAATAACAAATAATAAATTTGTTAAATAGTAAGGACTTCTGCATTTATTTATTTATTTATTTGACATTAACCCTTTTCATTATTTCTTCTTGTTACTATTCTCTCTCAATTTCTTTTCTCTGTGCTTAGGCTGAATATATGACTATATGAATACTTCGTCATAAATATTTGCCTCTTCTATTATAGAAACTGTTGTTAGAATCACAAGTTTAAAAAATAATAACAGTAATAAAAATAAACATGAGGAAATGTGTTATTTGATAAAAGTTTATACCTAGCATTACATGGTGTTTCAAGGAATATCTTTGTAATGCTTATTCTCAGGATTAACTAAAAAAATATCCAGAGTTGCCTACATGGGTGTAGATATAAAATAATAATAATAAAATAAGTCATGTAAATGAACTATGCTATGGTGAATTAAATATATTAAGTCATTTCTATGTAAGTGAATATAACTATATATTCTGAACTATGAAAATGAGTGGTGACATTTCACTGAATATCCTCAATGCTTGGTTGTATTCCTATTTCTACTTTACTACTTTATTTTCCCATAATTGAATTATTGTTTTAGTGCAGGCAACCCCGCAAGGGCTCTTACATGGTTACAGACATAATCTTTGTATAATGCCATCTTGGAAGAGAGTATTGACAATGTGTCCCAGTGAAAAAGGCCATTCCTTACTTGTTATTAGTACAGTTTATATTCCCTACTTCAGAGTATGAGTCCATGTGAAAAAGACCATTCCACTGCTTCTGATCTTGCCTGTCAATGTGAAAATGTACTATTTCAGGAATCATTAATCCAATCAAACACTACTGGGACTCGCCGTGGTTCAACATCATGCTGTGAAGTGCATAATGGAAGGTTAGAGTGTATCTAGGATGCAGGTATGTGTATTCAGAAGTAACCTCACAAGCTGTTATACTGATATAACTCCACAGACTCATCTGTACATTGTAGCAGGTTGGTAAATCAAGCCATTTTCATTAAAAAAAAATAAATAAATAAAATGGAGAAAGCTTTGTCATAATATGATTCTGAGTTTTTTTTTTTTTTTTTTTTTTCCTCTGAAACAATTTTATTGAAATTAAGAAATTTTTAGATTCTTCCTGCTGTGTAGAGCGGGAGTTGGTATTATTATTATTATTAATAATAATAATTTTTATTCTTAAGAAAGAGTAAAGAGGGAATCAGGGAATCATAGAATTGTAGACAGGCTAGCGTTGGAAGGGACCTTAAAGATCATAGAACCATTAAGTGGCCTGGGTTGGAAAGGACGTCAAAGATACCCCTGCCATAGTTAGGGATGCCACCCACTAGATCAGGTTGCCCAGGGCCTCATCTAACCTGGCCTTAAAAAATTCCAGGGATGAGGCATCCACAACTTCTCTGGGCAACCTGTTTCAGTGCCTCATTATCCTCATAGTAGAGAATTTATTCTACGGAGCAAATAAAAAAAAATAAATAATATATATATATATATTTGTCTCTCCATTAAGTTCAATATTTTTTTTAACTGTAGACTGTCAATGGCACTGTCTTCAATAGATTTGCATTTATGTCCATGTTATAGGTGGGTTAAGGGGTTTGGGCCCCTTCTTGTACTGAGGGGCCCAAAGCTGAACACTATACTTGAGGTGTGGCCT
>NW_023311424.1:387-5006 GCF_011077185.1 Oxyura jamaicensis | reverse complement strand
ACCCCAGCTCCTGCTCCTGCAGCCGCTCCAGCTCCTGCTCCTGCAGCTGCTCCAGCTCCTACAGCTCCAGCTCCTGCAGCTCCAGCTCCTGCAGCTGCTCCAGCTCCTACAGCTCCAGCTCCACCTCCTGCAGCCGCTCCAGCTCCTGCTCCTGTAGCTGTTCCAGCTCCAGCTCCTGCAGCCACTCCAGCTCCTGCAGCTCCAGCTCCTGCAGCTCCAGCTCCTGCAGCCGCCCCAGCTCCTGTGGCTGGGCCACAGAAACGAGCCGTAGCAGTGCAAGTTGCCCCTGCAGAGGGTGTTCCAACCCCTGTGGCAGACCCTGTGGTTGGGTCAGAGAAACGAGCTGTAGCAGTACAAGTTGCCCCTGTAGACAAGGTGAAAAAATGGTATAGAGACTCAGGTCGTTTAGAACGCAGAGAGTCTTCTGCTAGGTCTAGGTGTAGAGAAGACGAGGTCAGACTATCAGAGGAGCAGGAGGATGAAGATGGGGATATTGAAAAATCAACAGTAGTTACCCGAAACCTATAGCAGTGTGAGCTACGAGATGTGCGAAAAGATTTTGGTCGCTGCATAGGTGAGCAGCTTGTCACCTGGCTGCTCCGG
This sequence comes from Oxyura jamaicensis, assembly GCF_011077185.1. Lineage (NCBI taxonomy): Eukaryota > Metazoa > Chordata > Aves > Anseriformes > Anatidae > Oxyura > Oxyura jamaicensis. The sequence goes on along the minus strand of NW_023311424.1, from coordinate 4,403 downwards.
TGCTGGGATACCGGAGCCAATTGTGTGGAATTAGAGGGCAAGGAAGCCAGGCGGCTGGGATCCCTTGCTAGAGATGCAGGCATTGACAAAGCAATTGGAGATGGAGCACGATCTCACAGCCTCTGGAGGCGTCTCCTCTATGCTGTAAGGGAAAGGTATCCCTACAAGGAAGAACTTGTATGTCTGCCAGGCAAGTGGACCACTATGGAGAAGGGAATCCAGTACCTGAGGGAATTAGCCATACGGGAGGTGATTTATGAGGACCCAGACAATGGACCCACAGATCCAGATGGACCCACAGATCCAGATGAAGTCAGGTGTACACGACCCATGTGGCGGAAGTTTGTACGGAGTGCACCATCATCATATGCCAGCTCATTGGCAATAATGGCCTGGAAAGAGGATGAGGAACCCACAGTGGGTGATGTGGCTAAACAACTCCGGCAGTACGAAGAAAGCCTCTCCTCTTCCCTACAGGCCTGCGTCTCGGCTGTGGAGAAACTTTCTGAAAGCGTCCATCAACTAAAAGAGAATACTTTGGATAAACTCTCTGAAGAGGTCCAGCAACTTAAAGAGAGTTTATTTTCCTCCCCTCCTGTACAAACCAATGTCTCTGCTATTAGGGGTAAGCGCTCATCCGTGCAAGGAAGACGATATGGTGGATACACACCTCGGGCCATCCTGTGGTTTTACCTACATGACCATGGAGAGGACATGAGAAAATGGGATGGAAAATCCACCGTGACCCTAGAGGCACGGGTACGTGAGTTGCAAAAGAAAACAATTGGGAAAAAGGGGGTCTCTGAAAAGTTTGCTGCTCCGACTTCCAGCAGGCAGTCCTTTAAACACAGGAATGAAGATTCTGACGAGGATTAGAGGGGCCCTGCCTCCAGCCAGGGGGAGGAAGGGGACAATCGAGTTTATTGGACTGTGTGGATTCAATGGCCTGGCACATCAGCTGCACAGAAGTATAAGGCTTTAGTAGACACCGGTGCACAATGTGCTCTAATGCCATCAAGCTATACAGGGCCAGAGCCCATCAGTATTTATGGAGTGACGGGGGGATCCCAGCAATTAACTGTATTGGAAGCTGAACTGAGTCTAACTGGGAATGAGTGGCAAAAACACCGTATTGTGACTGGCCCGGATGCTCCGTGCATCCTTGGCATAGACTATCTTAGAAGAGGATATTTTAAGGACCCAAAAGGGTTCCGCTGGGCTTTTGGCATAGCTGCCTTAGAGACAGAGGGCATTGAACAATTGTCTACCTTGCCCGGTCTCACAGAGGACCCTTTTGTTGTGGGGTTGCTGAGGGTCGAAGAACAACAAGTGCCAATTGCTACTACAACTGTGCACCGGCGGCAATATCGCACCGACCGAGACTCCCTGATTCCCATCCATGAGCTAATTCGTCAACTGGAGAGCCAAGGAGTGATCAGCAAGACTCATTCACCTTTTAATAGTCCCATATGGCCAGTGCAAAAGTCTAATGGTGAGTGGAGACTAACCGTGGACTATCGTGGCCTGAATGAGGTCACACCACCACTGAGTGCTGCAGTGCCGGACATGCTAGAACTTCAGTACGAACTGGAATCAAAGGCAGCCAAGTGGTACGCCACAACTGATATCGCTAATGCATTTTTCTCCATCCCTCTAGCAGCAGAGTGCAGGCCACAGTTTGCCTTTACTTGGAGGGGAGTCCAATATACTTGGAATCGGCTGCCCCAGGGGTGGAAACACAGCCCTACAATTTGCCATGGACTGATCCAGTCTGTGCTGGAGCAGGGGGAAGCTCCTGAACACCTGCAGTACATCGATGACATCATTGTGTGGGGTAACACAGCAAAGGAAGTTTTTGAGAAAGGGAAGAAAATAGTCCAAATCCTTCTGAAGGCCGGTTTTGCCATAAAACAAAGTAAAGTTAAAGGACCCGCACGAGAGATCCAGTTTTTAGGAATAAAATGGCAAGATGGACGTCGTCAAATCCCAATGGATGTGATCAACAAAATAACAGCTATGTCTCCACCAACTAGCAAAAAGGAAACACAAACTTTCCTAGGTGTCGTGGGGTTTTGGAGAATGCACATTCCAAATTACAGTCTGATTGTAAACCCGCTCTACCAAGTAACCCGTAAGAAGAATGATTTTGAATGGGGCCCTGAGCAACGACAAGCTTTTGAACAAATTAAGCAGGAAATAGTTCATGCAGTAGCCCTTGGGCCAGTCCGAACGGGACCAGATGTAAAGAATGTGCTCTACACCGCAGCTGGGGAGAATGGCCCCACCTGGAGCCTCTGGCAGAAAGAACCTGGGGAAACTCGAGGTCGACCCCTAGGGTTTTGGAGTCGGGGATACAGAGGATCTGAGGCCCGCTACACTCCGACCAAGAAGGAGATATTGGCGGCATATGAAGGAGTTCGATCTGCTTCGGAAGAGGTCGGTACTGAAGCACAGCTCCTCCTGGCACCCCGACTGCCAGTACTGGGCTGGATGTTCAAAGGAAGGGTCCCCTCTACACATCATGCAACTGATGCTACATGGAGCAAGTGGGTTGCACTGATTACTCAGCGGGCTCGAATAGGAAACCCCAGTCGTCCGGGAATCTTGGAAGTGATTATGGATTGGCCAGAAGGCAAATACTTTGGGATGTCATCAGAGGACGAGGTGGTCCGTGCTGAGGAAGCTCCACTGTACAACAAGCTACCAGAAAATGAGAAGAGATATGCCCTGTTCACTGACGGGTCCTGTCGCATTGTGGGAAAGCATCGGAGATGGAAAGCTGCTGTATGGAGTCCTACACGACGAGTTGCAGAAGCTGCTGAGGGAAAAGGTGAATCGAGTCAATTTGCAGAAGTGAAAGCCATCCAGCTGGCTTTAGATATTGCTGAACGAGAAAAGTGGCCAGTTCTCTACCTATACACTGATTCGTGGATGGTAGCAAATGCCCTTTGGGGGTGGTTACAGCAATGGAAACAGAACAACTGGCAGCGCAGGGGCAAACCCATTTGGGCTGCTGCATTATGGCAAGATATTGCTGCCCGGGTAGAGAACCTGGTTGTAAAGGTACGCCATGTAGATGCTCATGTGCCCAAGAATCGGGCTACTGAAGAACATCAAAACAACCAGCAGGTGGATCAGGCTGCCAAGATTGAACTGGCTCAGGTGGACCTGGACTGGCAATATAAGGGTGAACTATTTGTAGCCCGATGGGCCCATGAAACCTCGGGCCATCAAGGCAGAGATGCAACATACCGATGGGCTCGTGATCGAGGGGTGGACCTGACCATGGACACTATAGCACAGGTCATTCATGATTGTGAAACGTGCTGCAATCAAGCAAGCCAAACGGTCAAAGCCTCTTTGGTACGGGGGACGATGGCTGAAATATAAATATGGAGAGGCCTGGCAAATTGATTACATCACACTCCCTCAAACCCGCAATGGTAAGCGCCACGTACTTACAATGGTGGAAGCAACCACTGGGTGGCTGGAAACATATCCTATGCCCCATGCCACTGCCCGAAACACTATCCTGGGCCTTGAAAAGCAAGTGCTATGGCGACATGGCACCCCAGAAAGAATTGAGTCAGACAATGGGACTCATTTCCGAAACAACCTTATAGATACTTGGGCCAAAGAACATGGTATTGAGTGGGTGTATCACATCCCCTATCACGCACCAGCCTCCGGTAAAGTTGAGCGATACAATGGACTGTTAAAGACTACACTGAAAGCAATGGGTGCTGGGACATTCAGAAATTGGGACACACATTTGGCAAAGGCCACCTGGTTAGTCAATACTAGGGGATCTGCCAATCGAGCTGGACCTGCCCAATCAAACCTGCTACGTACAGTAGAAGGGGATAAAGTTCCTGTAGTGCATGTAAGAAATATGCTAGGTAAAACAGTCTGGGCTACTCCTGCCTCAGGAAAAGGCAAACCCATTCGTGGGATTGCTTTTGCTCAAGGACCTGGATGCACTTGGTGGGTAATGCAAAAGAATGGGGAGGTCCGGT
>NW_023311424.1:0-287 GCF_011077185.1 Oxyura jamaicensis | reverse complement strand
CAAGGGGATTTAATACTGGGTGAGAATAGCCCATGAGTTGAGTTGTATTATGTTAATTATTATATAATACTGTGTGTCATCACTACCATAGATGAAAATAGTGATTAACTAGAATGTATTGGAAAGAGTGTAACCTGAGCATGACATAAATGGTATGGAATAACGGGTGGATATATGTCCTGGTTTCAGTTAGGACAGTTATTTTTCCTCCTAGTAGCTGGTAGGGTGCTATGTTTTGGATAGGATGAGAAGAGTGCTGATAACATGCTGATGTTTTAATTGCTGGA
>NW_023311423.1:0-4780 GCF_011077185.1 Oxyura jamaicensis | reverse complement strand
ACCAGCTACTAGGAGGAAAAATAACTGTCCTAACTGAAACCAGGACATATATCCACCCCTTATTCCATACCATTTATGTCATGCTCAGGTTACACTCTTTCCAATACATTCTAGTTAATCACTATTTTCATCTATGGTAGTGACGACACACAGTATTAATAATAATTAACATAATACAACTCAACTCATGGGCTATTCTCACCCAGTATTAAATCCCCTTGAGGTACACACCGGACCTCCCCATTCTTTTGCATTACCCACCAAGTGCACCCAGGTCCTTGAGCAAAAGCAATCCCACAAATGGGTTTGCCTTTTCCTGAGGCAGGAGTAGCCCAGACTGTTTTACCTAGCATATTTCTTACATGCACTACAGGAACTTTATCCCCTTCTACTGTACGTAGCAGGTTTGATTGGGCAGGTCCAGCTCGGTTGGCAGATCCCCTAGTATTGACTAACCAGGTGGCCTTTGCCAAATGTGCATCCCAATTTCTGAATGTCCCAGCACCCATTGCTTTCAGTGTAGTCTTTAACAGTCCATTGTATCGCTCAACTTTACCGGAGGCTGGTGCGTGATAGGGGATGTGATACACCCACTCAATACCATGTTCTTTGGCCCAAGTATCTATAAGATTGTTTCGGAAATGAGTCCCATTGTCTGACTCAATTCTTTCTGGGGTGCCATGTCGCCATAGCACTTGCTTTTCAAGGCCCAGGATAGTGTTTCGGGCAGTGGCATGGGGCACAGGATATGTTTCCAGCCAACCGGTGGTTGCTTCCACCATTGTAAGTACATGGCGCTTACCATTGCGGGTTTGAGGGAGTGTGATGTAATCGATCTGCCAGGCCTCTCCATATTTATATTTCAGCCATCGTCCTCCGTACCAAAGAGGCTTTGACCGTTTGGCTTGCTTGATTGCAGCACATGTTTCACAATCATGAATAACCTGTGCTATAGTGTCCATGGTCAGGTCCACCCCTCGATCACGAGCCCATCTGTATGTTGCATCTCTGCCTTGATGGCCTGAGGTTTCATGGGCCCATTGGGCTATAAATAATTCACCCTTATGTTGCCAGTCCAGGTCCACCTGAGCCCCTTCAATCTTGGCAGCCTGATCCACCTGCTGGTTGTTTTGATGTTCTTCAGTAGCCCGATTCTTGGGCACATGAGCATCTACATGGCGTACCTTTACAACCAGGTTCTCTACCCGGGCAGCAATATCTTGCCATAATGCAGCAGCCCAGATGGGTTTGCTCCTGTGCTGCCAGTTGTTCTGTTTCCATTGCTGTAACCACCCCCAAAGGGCATTTGCTACCATCCACGAATCAGTGTATAGGTAGAGAACTGGCCACTTTTCTCGTTCAGCAATATCTAAAGCCAGCTGGATGGCTTTCACTTCTGCAAATTGACTCGATTCACCTTCTGCCTCAGCAGCTTCTGCATCTCGTCATGTAGGACTCCATACAGCAGCTTTCCATCTCCGATGCTTTCCCACAATGCGACAGGACCCATCAGTGAATAGGGCATATCTCTTCTCATTTTTTGGTAGCTTGTTGTACAGTGGAGCTTCTTCAGCACGGACCACCTCCTCCTCTGATGACATCCCAAAGTATTTGCCTTCTGGCCAGTCCATAATCACTTCCAAGATTCCCGGACAACTGGAGTTTCCTATTCGAGCCCGCTGAGTAATCAGTGCAACCCACTTGCGCCATGTAGCATCAGTTGCATGATGTGTAGAGGGGACCCTTCCTTTGAACATCGAGCCCAGTACTGGCAGTCGGGGTGCCAGGAGGAGCTGCGCTTCAGTACCAACCACTTCTGAAGCAGATCGAACTCCTTCATATGCCGCCAATATCTCCTTTTCGGTTGGAGTGTAGCGGGCCTCGGATCCTCTGTATCCCCGACTCCAAAACCCTAGGGGTCGACCTCGAGTTTCCCCAGGTTCTTTCTGCCAGAGGCTCCAGGTGGGGCCATTCTCCCCGGCTGCGGTGTAGAGCACATTCTTTACATCTGGTCCCGTTCGGACTGGCCCAAGGGCTACTGCATGAACTATTTCCTGCTTAATTTGTTCAAAAGCTTGTCGTTGCCCAGAGCCCCATTCAAAATCATTCTTCTTACGGGTTACTTGGTAGAGTGGGTTTACAATCAGACTGTAGTTTGGAATGTGCATTCTCCAAAACCCCACGACACCTAGGAAAGTTTGTGTTTCCTTTTTGCTAGTTGGTGGAGACATAGCTGTTATTTTGTTGATCACATCCATTGGGATTTGACGACGTCCATCTTGCCATTTTATTCCTAAAAACTGGATCTCTCGTGCAGGTCCTTTAACTTTATTTTGTTTTATGGCAAAACCGGCCTTCAGAAGGATTTGGACTATTTTCTTCCCTTTCTCAAAAACTTCTTTTGCTGTATCACCCCACACAATGATGTCATCGATGTACTGCAGGTGTTCAGGAGCTTCCCCCTGCTCCAGTGCAGACTGGATCAATCCATGGCAAATTGTAGGGCTATGTTTCCACCCCTGGGGCAGCCGATTCCAAGTATATTGGACTCCCCTCCAAGTGAAAGCAAACTGTGGCCTGCACTCTGCTGCTAGAGGGATGGAGAAAAATGCATTAGCGATATCAATTGTGGTGTACCACTTGGCTGCTTTTGATTCCAGTTCGTACTGAAGTTCTAGCCTGTCCGGCACTGCAGCACTCAGTGGTGGTGTGACCTCATTCAGGCCACGATAGTCCACGGTTAGTCTCCACTCACCATTAGATTTTTGCACTGGCCATATGGGACTATTAAAGGGTGAATGAGTCTTGCTGATCACTCCTTGGCTCTCCAGTTGACGAATTAGCTCATGGATGGGAATCAGGGAGTCTCGGTCGGTGCGATATTGCTGCCGGTGCACAGTTGTAGTAGCAATTGGCACTTATTGTTCTTCGACCCTCAGCAACCCCACAACAAAAGGGTCCTCTGAGAGACCGGGCAAGGTAGACAATTGTTCAATGCCCTCTGTCTCTAAGGCAGCTATGCCAAAAGCCCACCAGAACCCTTTTGGGTCCTTGAAATATCCTCTTCTAAGATAGTCTATGCCAAGGATGCATGGAGCATCCGGGCCAGTCACAATACGGTGTTTTTGCCACTCATTCCCAGTTAGACTCAGTTCAGCTTCCAATACAGTTAATTGCTGGGATCCCCCTGTCACTCCATAAATACTGATGGGCTCTGGCCCTGTATAGCTTGATGGCATTAGAGTACATTGTGCACCGGTGTCTACTAAAGCCTTATACTTCTGTGCGTCTGATGTGCCAGGCCATCGAATCCACACAGTCCAATAAACTCGATTGTCCCTATCCTCCCCCTGGCTGGAGGCAGGGCCCCTCTAATCCTCGTCAGAATCTTCATTCCTGTGTTTAAAGGACTGCCTGCTGGAAGTTGGAGCAGCAAACTTTTCAGAGACCCCCTTTTTCCCAATTGTTTTCTTTTGCAACTCACGTACCCATGCCTCTAGGGTCGCGGTGGATTTTCCATCCCATTTTCTCATGTCTTCTCCATGGTCACGTAGGTAAAACCACAGGATGGCACGAGGTGTGTATCCACCATATTGTCTTCCTTGCACGGATGAGCGCTTACCCCTAATAGCAGAGACATTGGTTTGTACAGGAGGGGAGGAAAATAAACTCTCTTTAAGTTGCTGGACCTCTTCAGAGAGTTTCTCCAAAGTATTCTCTTTTAGTTGGTGGACCCTGGTTCGTTCAGGTGGGGAGGAAAATAATCTCTCTTCGAGGTGGTGGACCTTTTCCGAAAGTTTCTCCGAAGTATTCTCTTTTAGTTGATGGACACTTTCAGAAAGTTTCTCCACAGCCGAGACGCAGGCCTGTAGGGAAGAGGAGAGGCTTTCTTCGTACTGCCGGAGTTGTTTAGCCACATCACCCACTGTGGGTTCCTCATCCTCTTTCCAGGCCATTATTGCCAATGAGCTGGCATATGATGATGGTGCACTCCGTACAAACTTCCGCCACATGGGTCGAGTACACCTGACTTCATCTGGATCTGTGGATACTTGTCCATTGTCTGGGTCCTCATAAATCACTTCCCGTATGGCTAATTCCCTCAGGTACTGGATTCCCTTCTCCATAGTGGTCCACTTGCCTGGCAGACATACAAGTTCTTCCTTGTAGGGATACCTTTCCCTGACAGCGTACAGGAGACGCCTCCAGAGGCTGTGAGATCGTGCTCCATCTGCAATTGCTTTGTCAGTGCCTGTATCTCTAGCAAGGGATCCCAGCCGCCTGGCTTCCTTGCCCTCTAATTCCACACAATTGGCTCCGGCATCCCAGCACCGGAGCAGCCAGGTGACAAGCTGCTCACCTATGCAGCGACCAAAATCTTTTTGCACATCTCGTAGCTCACGCTGGTATAGGTTTTGGGTAACTACTGTTGATTTTTCAACATCCCCATCTTCATCCTCCTGCACCTCTGATGGCCCAGCCTCATCTTCTCCATACCTACACCTAGCAGAAGACTCTCTGCGTTCTAAACGACCTGAGTCTCTATACCATTTTTTCACCTTGTCTACAGGGGCAACTTGTACTGCTACAGCTCGTTTCTCTGGCCCAGCCACAGGGTCTGCCACAGGGGTTGGAACACCCTCTGCAGGGGCAACTTGCACTGCTATGGCTCATTTCTCTGGCCCAGCCACAGGGGCTGGAGCGGCTGCAGGGGCTGGAGCTGGAGCACCTGTAGGAGCAGGAGCTGGGGCGGCTGCAGGAGCAGGAGCTGGGGCGGCTG
>NW_023311422.1:0-1376 GCF_011077185.1 Oxyura jamaicensis | reverse complement strand
GAGAGGGGCAGCAGTTCCTCTGGAGAAGCAAAAGGCTTCAGGTCTGCCAGGAAGGAGTCCTGGAATTCAGTGCTGGGGTTCCTTTGAGATGCTTCATGAGGAGCTCTTCCCACAACGGGGCAATAAACAAGGAAACAAAAAAAACACACCACCACCACCACCTGGTAAAAATGCTCTCCTCTCCTATTTGGCAATCTGGGGACTGTGTGCATGCTCGTCTCCCCTTCTGGTTGTTGGAGTCCTGCTGCGCCATCCTCTAGGGGACACCAGTGTACGTTGAACCCTATACCATCAAGTTATGAAGGGGCAGAACCCACCTGTATTTCTGGAGTGGATCCCAACAGGGGATACACAGGGGGATCCCAACTGCTAACGGTATTGGAGGGTGAAGTGAGTCTAACGGGCAATGAGTGCATTGCAAAAGCATCCCATTGTGACTGGCCTGGAGGCTCCCTACATCCTTGGCATAGACTACCTCAGGAGAGGGTACTTCAAGGACCCCCAAGGGTACCAATGGGCTTTTGGCACAGCTGCCTTAAATACGCAGAAGATTAACCAGCCGCCTACCTTGCCCAGCCACTTGGAGGACCCTTCTGTTGTGGGGTTGCCGAGGGTCAAAGAACAGCAGGTTCCAGTTGCTACCACACAGTGCACCGGCGGCAATATCACATCCACCGAGACTCCCTGATTCCCACCTCTAAGCTGACTGATGGACTGGAGATGCAAGGAGTGATCAGCAAGACTCACTCACCCTTTAATAGTCCCACACAGCCAGTGCGAAAGCCTAATGGCAAGTGGAGACTAACGGTGGACTACCATGGCCTGAGGGAACTCGTGCCACTGCTGAGTGCTGCCTAGCGCTAGAACTTTCCCTATCACCTGGAGTCAAAGGCAGCCAGTATTGTGGGAACGCATCCCATGCGGAAGGCTGCTGTATGGAGTCCTATATAACAAGCTGCAGAAACTGATGAAGGAGGAGGTGAATCGAGGCAATTTGCAAAGTGAAAGGCATCCAGCTGGCTTTAGATATTGATGAAAGAGAAAAGTGGCCAGTTCTCTATCTCTATAGTGACTCCTGGATGGTAGCAAATGCCCTGTGGGGGGTGGTGGCAGCAATGGAAGCAGAACAACTGGCAGTGCAGAGGCAAACCCATCTGGGCTGCTGCATTGTAGCAAGACATTGCTGCTGGGGTGGAGAACCTTTTTGTAACAGTATGCCACGTAGATGCTCACGTGCCCAAGAATCGAGCCATCTCAATAAGAACATCTAAATAACCAGCAGGTGCTGGGAGGCGTCTCAGTCTGGGGATGAGAAGGCTAAAGAGAGGATGCTTGAAGATGCAGCCAGAGCCTCCGTGGCAGTGCCCAAAGCAGAG
>NW_023311421.1:0-1518 GCF_011077185.1 Oxyura jamaicensis | reverse complement strand
GTCTGTAATACAGGGTGAAGTCCTTCAGGAGCAGGTGGCTCCAGCACACCTCCTCCACATGTGGCAGCTCCCACCAGATCACCTGCTCCACCATGGGCTCCTCTTCACGGAAGTCAGCTCCAGCCAGGGGCCTGCTCCTGTGTGGATAACCATGGGCTGCAGCCTCCTTCGGGCCAGATCCACCTGCTTCAGTATGAGCTTCTCCAGGGGCTGCAGAGTGGGGATGTATTCCAACACGGTATCCAGTTGTCTGCAGGGGCACTGCCTGCCTCACCCTGGTCCTCTCAACGGGTGTGAGAGACTGAAAAGCTGTAAAATGGGATCTGGGGGTTGTGGTTGAAAGCAAGTTGAATATGAGCCAGCAGTGTGCCCTGGCAGCCAGGAGGGCCAACCGTATCCTGGGGTGCATCAAGCGTGGCATTGCTAGTTGGTTGAGGGAAGTGATCATCCCGCTCTACTCTGCACTGCTTCGGCCTCACCTTGAGTACTGTGTGCAGGTCTGGGCACCACAGTACAAAAAGGACATTCAGATGTTGGAGAGTGTCCAGAGGAGGGCGACAAAGATGGTGAAGGGCCTGGAGGGGATGATGTATGAAGAGCGGCTGAGGTCACTGGGCCTGTTCAGCCTAGAGAAGAGGAGCCTGAGGGGGACCTCACCGTAGTCTACAACATCCTCACGAGGGGGAGTGGAGAGGCGGGTGACCTATTCTCCAAAACACCAGTGATAGGACCCGCAGGAATGGGGTTAAGCTGAGGCAGGGGAAGTTCAGACTAGATATCAGAAGGAGATTTTTCACTGAGAGTGTGGTTGCGCACTGGAAAAGGCTCCCCAGTGAGGTAGTTACTGCACCAAGCCTGTATGAACTTAAGACAAGTTTGGACTGTGCACTAAGTCACATGGTCTAAACTTCTGGGGAAACCTGAGCGGTGCAAGGAGTTAGACATGATGATCCTTATGGGTCCCTTCCAACTCGGAATATTCTATGATTCTATGATTCCATGAAAATAATGATGTCTCAAACACTTGGCAGAAAATGAGTGCTATCACATTAATGAGATAAGATACGGTCAGAAAAGAGGATCCTGAAGAGGGGTGACAGCACTTTTCTGGGGCCTACTTCCTTACCTAAGGGCAAATTGACTTCAGGGCCTTGGGACACCTGGTTAAAAGACTGTAGAGCACATGTAGTGTTTTCCTCCGTTTGCACGCAATACCAGGAGGACCCAGCAAAACAATACATGGTTCAGAGCCTGGTGTCAGTGGCACAACTTTGGGTTTTTTCCTTTCATTTCTGCCCTAGGAAACTGTCTTTATCGCAACCCACAGGTTTTCATTTTTTTCTAAATCTGTCCCCCCAACACAGAGAGGGAGGGGTGAGGGTGAGCGAACGGCTGTGTGGTGCTTAGATGCTGGCTGGGTTACACCATAACAGCTGAAAATGGTCCTAGATTTGCTAAGCCTATGAGGGCTTCAGTGTCCTTCTCATCTCTTTCTAGTAGGGCACGAGGACAGCAGCA
>NW_023311420.1:0-1967 GCF_011077185.1 Oxyura jamaicensis | reverse complement strand
CCCCCGCATTAGGTACTAGAAGGCTGCTGTAAGGTCTCCCCAGACCCTTCTCTTTTCCAGGCTCAACACCCCCAGCTCTCTCAGCCTGTCTTTATTGGAGAGATGCTCCAGCCCTATGATCATTCCCGTGGCCCTCCTCTGGACTTGCTCCAACAGGTCCATGTTGTTCAACCCCTGCATGTTCTGTTTTCAGGTGATTCTTCAAGATGTGCAAAGTTATGTCTATAAAAACCTCAGAGACAAACCAAGGAAGTTTTATTTCCAGAAAAGCAAGCACAAGAATTCCAAAATTTGGAGGGCTGATGGTCATGTGTGTCTTCCCCCCACTCCCCTCCCATCTTCCCATGTTGTAAAACATCACAACAAAACCAAGAATCTTCTGGAACTGCAAAGAAAACTGGGAGATTTTCCCATCCATTTCCCATCCATGTTAAACCAAAACTTGGATTCACTGGAGCAAATCCTGACATTTTGCTCAGTTGTCCAGCTGCTCCAGCGCATCCATGTCATCTGGGTCAAGCCTCTTGATCTCGATCTCTGAAGAAAGAAAACAAATAGCAGTGCCTGCCGCGTACAGCCACACACCAGCCTGCCTGCCCAGGAGTTGGCAAAGGCAAAGCACTGCTGCTCTGGGGCTGCGAGCAGTGGCAAACCCTGCGAGCAATGCCCAAGACTCTTGGCTCTGCCTTCCACACATGAGATAAAACAAGCTGTGAGCTGGTCAGCCTGCTCCTGCCTTTGCCTTTCACAGCAGTACAAACTGGATTAGAGGTGACACAGATTCCAGCCATCTCAGGACCAGCTGGCCACCTCTGGGATACTGCTTCCTGGCTCAGGGCACGTGCTAACCTCACTCTGGGCTGGAAAGGGCCCCTTTGGTGGACTGCTTTCACCCTGGGACCTGGTAATGCAAAAGAATGGGGATGTCCGATGTGTGCCTCTAGGGGATTTCATATTGGGAGAGAATAGCCCATGAGTTGAATTGTATTATGTTTATTATCTAACACTGTATGACATCACCACTGTGATTGCTATATGTCAATGTCCAATTAATGGTATCACAGTAAGTCCCAGAGATAACAACGAATGAATGCTACTAGAATTGGACAAGCGCAGCGGTGTAATGGAACCAGAACAAGCATCAACGTGCAATGATCCAACATCACACACCATCTCTTCTGCCCTGAAAGACTGCTGAGACAGATGGAGCTTGAAGTCAGACACAGACTAAACAAATTTAGTGGACACTTCATGCACATACATGAAGGTGGTGACTAACTGGAATGTATTGGGAAGTGTGGGACGTAAGCATGACATAAGTGGTATGGAATAAGGGATGGATATTGTTCCAGTTCTGCTTGGGATGGAGCTAATTTTCCTCCTAGTAGCTGGTATGGTGCTGTGTTTGGGATTTAGGATGAGAATAATGTTAATAACACACTGATGTTTTAATTGTTGCAGAGCAGTGCTTATGCTAAGCCAAGGACTTTTCAGCTTCTCCCACTGTCCTGCCAGCGGGCAGGCTGGGGGTGCAGCAGGAGCTGGCAGGGGACAGACCCAGGACAGCTGACCCAAACTGGTCAAAGGAGTATTCCATACCATCTGACGTCATGCTGAACATGGCCAGGTTATGGGGACCAGCTTCTCATAGATAGGCTGGGCATCTGTCAGGGAATGGTGAACAATTGCATTGTGTGTCACTTCTTTGTACACATTATTATTATTATTCCTTTCATTTCTGCCCTAGGAAACTGTCTTTATCGCAACCCACAGGTTTTCATTTTTTTCTAAATCTGTCCCCCCAACACAGAGAGGGAGGGGTGAGGGTGAGCGAACGGCTGTGTGGTGCTTAGATGCCGGCTGGGTTACACAATAACAGCTGAAAATGGTCCTAGATTTGCTAAGCCTATGAGGGTGTTCTCAGTGTCCTTCTCATCTCTTTCTAGTAGGGCACGAGGACAGCAGCA
>NW_023311419.1:0-1026 GCF_011077185.1 Oxyura jamaicensis | reverse complement strand
TCAGTGTCCTTCTCATCTCTTTCTAGTAGGGCACGAGGACAGCAGCACTTCCCAAACTTGAAGGACCCAGGTTCCACAGGCTGCGTGGAAGACCGCAGACTTCTGCCCTGGCTTGTTGCCCTAAAAAGACTGCCTGGATTGTTGCAGTTCAAAATTAGCACTATCGATGTTTGAAAAACACATTGAAAGGCCCTAATCTGTGTAGCTAGATTCTTTTCATGGGAAGATTGCAATACATGCAAATAGATGTGAAATGACATCATCCTTTGGTTTGGCTGCTTTCCCAAGGCAGGCAAGGGAAGGAGAAAGGAGGCCATGCCCAATGGGTAGACAGCTCCCCGGGGCAGTGAGGGCGCCCAGGCATCCAGGTCACTCAGCCCACCCAGCTCCCCCACCAGATCAGGCCCTCGCACCAGGTGCCAGGATCCCTGAATGGGCTCCTTGTCCCATCAGCCCCGGGCAAACAGGGCTTATCAGAGATGCTTCAGGGGCAAACATCTCTCCTGAGGCCAGGGGAGTTTTGTTCCCCCACAATTAGCTTCAAGTGGCTGCCCAGGAACAAGAGCCTGCTTCATCGGGTCCTCTCTGAACGGCCACATCCTGCCTGGGGACAGCAGTGACCTGTGCCTGGGGTGAGGGCACTGAAGGGACACTGCCTGGGGCCAAGAGTCTTTGGGGATCATTGGCTGATTCCCAGCTGGGGCTGGGGCTGTGGCCTTGCTGGGGCTGGAGGCACTGTCACCCACTGTCCAGGGGCAGCTCTGCAGGGAAGGACCCAGGTGTCCGCATGGGAATCGTGGCCCCAGGCAGCAGCAGCCTGTGGGCCAGTGCAGGGGTGATTCCTCTCTGGTCTCCACGCCGGGGAGGGCAGGAGTGCCTGGAGAGTGGGACCAGTCTGGGGCCTGCAGAAAACTTTGCAAGGCTGGACTGCCATCTCCTGCTGCCCACCCGTCAGCAGAACACCTCCTTTCCAGTGCTGCTCAGTGCCCCCACTGCCTGTGCCCTCTCTTTCCCAGTTCCCCAAGA
>NW_023311418.1:0-3749 GCF_011077185.1 Oxyura jamaicensis | reverse complement strand
CTCAGTGCCCCCACTGCCTGTGCCCTCTCTTTCCCAGTTCCCCAAGAGTGCCTGTTGATCATGTCTCTAAACCCCACCACCACCTTGCAGTGTCCCCAGTTCTCACAGTTCTTGCTAGCCCAAGAACTGCACTGAGTCCAGTCTCCTCTTTCTCCAAAGGCCTGGAAAAGAGCCAGGGACAATGGTGCTTGGAGAGCCCCACTTTGATACTGGCGCATGGGAAGCCCAGGGGGTTTGACTGGACAGGGAGAAATGAGGCAGAGGCAGGTGTAGGGCACAGGCAGACCGGCCAGTAGGAGGTGAGGCACTGCCCCCCCACCCCCTGATGCCTGGATGGAGCTGCCTCATGGAGCTGCCCCATGCAGGAAGCTGGCCTGGTGCCGGGGAAGGTGGCTGGCTGAGTGCCGGGGCGGGGGGTCAGTCAGTGCCAGGGCTGGGCTCGTTGCCAGGGCTGGTGTCCCTGCCAAACCCAGCTTTGCCCCGGAGGCTCTTGGGGGAGACAGGAGGAGACCTGGCAGGAATAAATGTTGCCCCTCACCTTCTCCTGCTTCACTCAAGACTCACCAGACCACAGAGGAAGATGAAGGTCGCTGTGCTCAGTGTGGCCCTGCTCATCGCCGTCCTGTGCCACCCGGCAGATGCGCAGGTGAGCCCCCCCATCATGGGCACAGGCTGAAGACCTGTGAGGAGGGGCTGCAGAAGGCCCCTCTGGCCAGGCGTACTTTGCCCTCTTTGGACACTGGGGTCTCAGCGCAATGTGGGTCCGTGCCCGGGTGCCTGGGTCTCTCTCATACCTTCTCTTGCTCCTCTCCCTCCAGCCAAAGGTGGCTCTTCGGCCCGCTGAATCATCTGTGGTGGCCTTGGACCAGGTGGTAAGTACTCATGTGGCCCCTCAGGTCTCACTCTGGGCAATAGGACCCCACAGACATGACCTTCCAGAGATCTTGGCCAGACTGGGCTGGGATACCTCCCCCAGCTGAGAGCTGTCAACTCTCTTGCAAGAGAAACCCACAGTGGTGAGCATCAAACCTCCTTGCTTTACTTCTCCCTTTGCCAAGCAAGGGGCTGGCAAAGTCTCTAACCCCCTCCCTTTGGGCACCCAAATTCCCCACACTCTCCTTGTCCCCCATCCCCAACACTGGTGTCCTTGCATGGGCAGACATCCCAGAGAAGCCTGAGGAGCAGTGAGGTTATGGGGAGCACCCACGCCAAGCCAAGGGGAGGGGTGGACAGCAAAAACCTGGGACCACCCAACCCCACAGCCCAACCCCACCCCACCACCGAGCTCCATTCATGACTGCCTCATGGCTTTTCTTCCCTAGGATGTGGCAGATGTTGATCTGACAGCAAGTGAAGACGTTGCTGTGTCAGTGAGTAGTGGGGTGACCCTGGGGTTGGCTAGGCGGGGGAAGCGGAGCGTTGTGCTGGTCCTTCTCATTCCTCATGGCACGTGGGGACATCCCTGTGACCTACCAGGTCTCTCATGGGCTCCCTCCTGCTGCAGGTAGACAATGTGCAGGAGAAGGGGGCTCTGGGAGGCACCACGAGTTCTGCAGGCCGCAGGCCCTCCCTTGCCTTGCCCAAGGCACTCCAGTGCACCCCAATGTGTCCCAGTATACCCCATTGCCCCGCAATACTCACTCAAGCACCCAGAGAATTTTCCCTGGAGGTCCCTTTCCCCAGAGCCCCCCTTGCCTTCCCCTGCCTCCCAGTACAACCCAGTGTGGCTGTAAAACTCCCTTTCTCCCCAGCCTGCCTTGAACACGGAGGTAAAGGCCTTGCGCAAGAGACGCCTGGCTGCAGCGCTCCATGCCTAGGTGAGTAGGGGCCCCCAAAGGGGCTGCCAGGTGACCCTGGCAGAACCCGGAGTCCTTGGGGAATTGGGTGTCAGGGCTTGGGTCTGGGTGTAGGTGGAAGGGACTGTCCATGACCTGCTCCAGAGGGACCTGGGAAATGCCATCCCTCCAACTTTCCCTTGTGCTCCACAGATCTGTACAGACCAGGAGGGTCTCTGTAAGGGACAGGCAGGACTCTGGGTGCCATACAGGCAGCCCAGGGACACCGCAGATATGGGAGAGGGTCTGTGGGTGATGTAAGCATTCCCAGGGGATCCATGTCCAGCTGTGTAGGGGCTGCCTGCTCCCAGCACTTCTCATTCCCTCAGTCCATTGAGAGAAATCCCACAGGGACAAAGCTTCTATCTTTGACTCTGGGGGGGTCACATTTTGGGCTGTGTCTTTCAGGAGAAGACATGATGTGGACCCCCCTGTCCTCACCCCCTCCAGTGGCATGAGGAGATGATCAGCCCTGGATGCCCCGACCTGATGCCGTGGGAGCCCTGGACCATTTTCCTCTAATGATCAATAAAGCCCTCCAGCAAAGCTCTGCTCTGTGTGTCTGTGTGTGTGTGGTCCAGGTCCACCCTCATGTGCAAGCACCCAGACACCTGGGTCTTCTCTGGCAGCACCAGTGCTACGCTTGAGGGAAGGACTGGAGGCCTGGTAGCCTGGGACCTCTCCCCAGTGGACAATTTCCTTGAGCATCCACCTGGAAGAGACAGAGATGAGGAGAGTCTGGTGCCAGACCTTGGTGCACCTCTGTTTGGGGGGGACCGATGGAAGCAGGCTGCTGCAGAGGCCTGTGGAGCACTGTGTGAAAACCAGCCCCCATTTGGAGAGGGGGCAGGAGAGGAGTGCAGACAGACTACCGTATCCCTAGGTCCCCTTCCCCACTCTGTGATGGGCAGTGGTTTCTTCCACAGGGGCCCAGCACTCCTGGGTTCACGGGTGTTTTTGCAGCCCCGTGCTGAGTACCCCCAGTGCACAGCCTGTTGTATGGTGTGGTGGCTCTTTAGCACTGGTAGGTAACTAAGCACCACCATGCTTCTCTCTCACTCTGCTCCTCAGGACAGACAGAGAAAATACAGTAGAAAAGAAACAGAACGACAGCAACAGAACACAAACCTAACCAACTAACCAACCAAGAACAACAACACAACTGTGATAAATGATTGAGTCTCAAATAGAATTCCAATTAAAGTTAGCAATTTATTAGAGGAATAAAGGCAAGCAAACAGTGCTGGGTGCACCAGGAATCTCTGCTCCACCAAGACGCATACCCCACAGTTCCCATTTCGGGCTTATATCCCCTCTACTAATGCACATTAATTGGTGGGCGTGTCCTCCTTAGAGCATGCCTTCTTCTGCTTCTGGAATCTTCTCAAATCTTCTCGACCCCAGACCACATGCATGCTCCCCCCCCACCAGTCTTCTGCCTAGCAACAACACTGGTCCAGGCTGTTCCTGTCAGGTGACTATTGCAGAACACAAGGAATATATACACACATTAACCACCAAATGCAAAAACCATATACATACATTGATCACCAAACACAATAACGATATACAAACATTAACCATCTCCATTTCTCCAATCTTGTGGTTATACAAGGATATATAAGACACTCACATTCTATCATGTGGCCCTAGCATTGCTCTACATTGACACGAATCAGATGAACATATCTCACAAAACTAGTAACAACAGCATCAAAAAACAACACCTCATGAGTTAAGAAAAGGACAGGGAGATCGCCAACTCAGCTGCTTCCCATCCTCCAGCGCAGTGTGCCTTTCAAGGGATGCAGTCTTTCATGAACTGATCCTAGGTGGACCTCCCACAGACTGCAGTTCTTCAATATGTGTCTGTAATACAGGGTGAAGTCCTTCAGGAGCAGGTGGCTCCAGCAC